>NW_027123094.1:0-4271 GCF_001457755.1 Trypanosoma equiperdum | reverse complement strand
CGCAAAGGGGCGTGAAGAGGCTGAATCAAACCACACGGGAGTCGCTTTCCAAAGTGCAATTTGTCTCTTTCAAAAAACCACAACACGGATGTCGCAACTGTGGTTCCCCTTGTGTTTTTTTTACCTTATTTGTTCTTTTTAGCCGTTCAAATGCTGCCCTTTCCCCCAGTTTTCTATCTTTATCATGAGGTTAGTTGCCGAGTCGTTCCATTATTATATAGTGTAGTGCCTTGAGGACATTATTGGGCCCATGTGTCGAATCGTTCGTGGCGTTGACGTCGTTTCCTGGCGGACAAGCAGGCATCATTGGCAGTGTTGTCAGGTGTGATCTAGGGGAAATTGTCCGTGTTAACTCTGGAACACTGTCTGCGTTTCATGCCGTATGCCCCCCTTTCCACTGCTACGCACGTTGACCGACCGATCGATTCAATGTCCCATGTTCACAGCTGACCAAATATTTTTTCCTTTCCCTCTGAAGAAGTCACCACCGGGAGTGGGGTGCAACCCATGGGTTCACAACGGCATGACTTAGTTTCTTAATCACTCTCAAACGTTTTCCCTCCTCACTTCTCTTCCACCCTTTCGGAGCTGCAATGATTCCCATCTTCCACGCCGAGGTTTGTTGTGGCATCAGGTTACCTCCGTCGGGTTTCTTCAGTTCATCGTTTTCCTGATCTCACGGCGCAACAACAGTAGCTGAAACGTTGGCATTGTTATTCTTCTGGTTGATTCTGCGGTATATATCCACACGGGTTGTGCAATCCCCCCTTTAATCTTGGAGGACCCGTTTTTTAAAAAGCCAATGAAAGGGATGAAAAGTTGGTGAGCACTGCCATTCTTATCCCTCTTTTGAGATCGCTTTTCCACAATCAGTAAGCGCTACGAATCTGCTTTTCACCTATGTACTCCTTATCCCATGGCTGGGTATGTAGTACTGTTTCACATCCTTAGAGTGTTGGAACAGTAAGGCCACAACTTCCAGCAAGCAAGGCGATGTCAATGACTCATCCGTCTAAATTGGGGAGTTGATTTTCTCTAGTTTTTACCTGTCCCGATATTCATTTGCGCTTTTCACCAATGAGGTCATCCGCTTTAGTTACCAACAACCTTCCTGAAGAGCAAGAAATACTAACGATGATCAGACAGTACCCGACAGCCTCAGAAAAATAAGCGGGCGCAGATGCGACCTGCAACCTGTGTCCAGATATGAGCCAGTGGGATACTATCCGGGAGTACCCCGTGACACTTAGGCTTAGTGCAACAACTGGGTCCTCCGTCACCGCGCTCCTTCTCATCGGCTAGAAACCCGCGCCAATACCACACACAAAGACAACGAAGTTTTCGTGTGTACTCCCCTTGTGGGGCTACGTTTTTCCCTTTCAGAATTCCTGTCGTAGTCTTGATCATGTCGACCCGATTTCCTCATCGGAAGCAGTGCTCATGTGTTCAGAACGGTAGATCTCAGTACACAAGAAGGTATGCTCACAGGCAGATTGAGCGAATGATTGATCCTCGTCAACCCAGAGGAGAGGGAGGAATGAACATTGTCGTTTTACCAGTCCGTTGCCCACACGATGTATAATTGTTCATCTGTGCCACTGCCGAATCCTGGGACGCATGCTGACGCTTAGCCCCCTTTCTCCCCCATGAGGGGACCCGCCCATGCTCTGCTGGGGATGCGGCGGCAACCTTCAAAAGCTAATGTTGAAGAGTGATTCTTACGCAGTTAGCTACTGAAGTAATACTGGAAGCAGGTGTCCACAGCCTACGACACGTCCCGCTTCTACGTTGTGTGAGTCACAGCTGCTTCCATAATTGGCCTTGTGATGTGGGACGGCTGTCGGTAGGATAATAATAATAGTAATGTCCCAGCAAAGTGGGACGATGACCAAACATATGGATCAACTTCCGTTACCGCAACGGGGACTATTGCATCACCGGATGAACAATAACGGCGGTGACGGTCAACCTATAAAATCTGCGCAAGCGGGCGATCTAACCGTAACCTACAAATGGCGATCCAATGCCACGTTTCTCGAACGGGTCACCATCCGAGCACCTACCGCACAATCAGGTGGCAAAAAATGTCACCCAATCACACTCGCTAATTCGGAGCGACTACCTCCAAAACATGTCGGACTCACGCAGTGATGCAATCCATTCAGAAAAAAAAAATCATCGCCCCCCCCCTTAAGTAACATGGCTTTTTGACCGCAGTAGCCACTGTGCTTTCGCACCCTTCGCCGAGGTGCTTGCACATACTACGGGCAAGCGGCAGCAAAACCCTTGGCGTATTCGCGTGTATTGCTTCCGCCCACAGTGTACACAAGGAAAAAATATAGAATGAGTGGCAAAACAGTGAGTTAAGATGCAATGCAGCTAGGAGGAAAGCTCATTTTCTCGAACGCCAACACACCAAGGTGTCCGGAAGGAACGTCTGTGAACCTTCACTTTCACGCGGTATACGGGGTTGATCCGCGCTAGAATAAAAACGTTAAAATTCAGCGCCATCTCGACGACACGTCGGTACGAATGAGCCTGCACACGACTCAGTCGCGCATCGGAAATCAAATATTAGTAGGAACCACGTCCCGCCGTCTTTGGAAGACGAGTGTTAATATAAAAAGTGTCAACGCACACAAAGAAATTACGGACAAAAGATAAACATATTCCAATATACCCCCGTCACTGTATCTCGATCTTACTGAAGAAACATGGTCACCAAACGTAAAAAACACACCGTCATGTGACTGCCTGCCAGCCCCCGCAGCGACTCTTGAAGACACAGGAAGCGGCGTCGTCGGGTTGGCTGCACGGATCACCTCCCTGTTGGTGAACACCAACTGTAGTTCCCCTTCGCTCAACCTTCGGTTGTACAGGAGCACACTGTGTACAGTTATGGATGTGTGATCCGAGAGATCAGAGGACGCTGGGGTTCCAACGAAAAAGTGCCTAATGTTTAGAAGGTCGACACGATCGGACTCACTAACATTAATTGCAGCAACCGCTAGTTTGCCGTCAACGTATGCAACAACCAAACCATCTTGCAATGCTAGTGCAATCTGGTGAGTCTCTTCCAAATTTGACGGCACCGGAGAACCTTCGCTGCATTTTTCTCCGTACATCAGAGTCCATCTCGTATTTTCAATCGAAAGAATAAAGAGTTTATTAGCATTCTTTTCTCCATTCACAAAACCAATTAATGGAGTGTCCCTTTGAGGCACCGCGCCAAACTGCACCGTCGCCACAATTGTGAAATGGGTGTTGGCAAAGTAGTACCGTTGGTCTTGCCCTTGCTCACTAACCGGCCACACTACACTGCTTCCACTGGTACCACCTAATACGACGCCACGTTTGTTGTCCACAGCTCCACTGACACTTGCATTTACACACTTGTACACGTCAGGCCACACATGTCCAACTGCGGGTCCGGTAAGCAACCCGGCAAGATCACCAACTGGTATCCCCTTACAAGGTCTCGTTCCTCCAACCGATGAAAGACAGTCACCCACCAACAGAGCATCCTGTGCCTTCCATAACAACACGACCCGTTTAATCATCTTCATCTCATCCACAAGACGTGCAAGGTAAATAGTGAAAACCTCTTCGATTTTCTGCTCATATAGGCAGTAAAGTTTGCCATCGCTCGTGTATAGTAAGGAGCTGTATGGACTGTTGTCGTCACCTTGAGATATCTGTCCGACAAGGAATACACGAGTGCCGTCCGTTAACCATAACTGGAGATGGTCACGCGAGAAACTCCCCTTCTCATTTTTTGGCTGAGAAATTAGCATGACATCCATGCCCTCCACAGTTATGGAAATAGCACTTCCTGAACTACCAGGCTGGTTACGAAGCGGCGAGTTGCCTATCACTCGGGAAAGAGTACTGATGGATTCCTTCAACGTATTCCCTAGGTCACTCGTTTCAAACACCCTGCGGTAACCTACATATTCGGCCGTTCTGGCATTCACTAACAACCTGTCTTTCCACCAAACCACGGAAGATTCAGTTGAACCGACCGGTGTTTCTCCCGCACCGAAGTGCCATGTTTTGCCATCATCAGTTGAGTACAAAAGTTTTCCTACAACATGGTTCCATGTATTCTTGACTTGGACAGAAAATACAATGGCGCCGTCTGGCGTTACGGCAGCGTTCCCTACGCCACCAAGAAACTGGGATGGGGGGTGCCCACCTGGTGAGGGCACCGTTGCTAAGAGAAACTTCAGGTTCTGGGGAGCCTCAAATGTAATGCTCGCAGTTACATTACC
>NW_027122987.1:975-2144 GCF_001457755.1 Trypanosoma equiperdum | reverse complement strand
TTGTGCAGTCTGTTTCTTGCTGCGGCTTGGAGTTAGCTGTGTTTGTTGTGCTAGCTGGGGCATGTGCGTGGGCCGGTTTGGGCCGGCGGTTTGCGTGAGTTGCTATCTTAGACACTAATCTCTTTAGCCGGTTGAGTTCATCCGTTGCTAGCTTGTTAGCTGCGTTTTGTTGCTCTCTCTGTTGTAGCCATTGCGCTACAGTTTTCATTTTTTTCAACCAGAGTATTTTGTTAAAGTCAACGATGTCCGTGGTCGCTGCGTTTTGGTACTTTATGCATGCACCGGTATTTGATCCGTCGCAGGTGCCCACCGGTTCTCCTAGCATGATGGTTGTCAAAGTGCCTGTTAGTTTACTTTCGATGGCTTCTGCTGCTGCTGTCGCTTTCTGCGCTGAGATTGTATTGGCGCTCCTTTGTTGGCACATTTTTCGTAGGTTGTTGTAAGTGCCGCTGTTTGGCTCCCCGGAGACGTTCCAGGTTGGATGGGTATATTCTGGTATACACGGTTTGTTGCCTCGGCCGTTTGGCACCACGCAGAGGCAAAATAGGGCGCCGAGCGCTGTTTTCGCTGCCGCTGTTGAGCCGGCGTTGCACGCTGCGTCGTAGTTCTGTCCTGGTGTGGCAAACGCCTTGGTTCCATCAGTGTGCGCTGCGCCTGTTTGTGGGTCGCCTGTCAGTGCATCTCTCAGCTCCTTTATTATGTCGTCGTCGGTTTTGGTTTCTTCGCTGTTTGCTACCGCCGAGTAGACGTCGAACGCTGTATCTGCGATTTGGCTGATTTCAACACTAATTTCTCGGATCTGACTGTCTGCTGCTGTGTCTAGTCCGTGCTCTTTTTTTATTTTGTCTGCCGCACCTTTGCTGTTGGTAGCTACAGCTGCAGTTGTCCACGTCGACCATTTTTTTTTCCAGTCGTCGTTGAGGTTCGCCGGTTGCTCTGCCGCTGTTAGTGGTGCGCCGTCCTTCCCCGGCTTGCATAAAGCTTTCTGCCAGCTTTCATCTGCTAAGGTCATGTTGAGGCTGTATATTTCTGTGGGTGGTTTAGGCTTGCTAACAATGGGTGGGTCAATTGTTATCGCTCCATCTCCAAGCTGTAATGCCGAACAAATGGAGTGGAAAGTCGCTGCATTGACGCCGTTGGTAGGCGCTGCGTTGGCTCGTAGTGTTATT
>NW_027122987.1:478-965 GCF_001457755.1 Trypanosoma equiperdum | reverse complement strand
CCTTATCAATATGAATGGCATCATCATGGCCCCCTAGTGTGTTTTGAGGGGATGAAGTCGTTAGGGTTCTTGAATATATTACCACCGTTTGAGTTCTGTTAATTTAAAGTTGTCTTTTAACAGCTGTCTGTCTGTTGATTGTGACCTTTCCCACTGTAGAGATACGCAGGGACATTTTGTTGTGATAGAAAGTGTTAATTTTCTCTCACTGATTTTTTCTTTACCGGGCTGTTTTTAGTGGCTCTTTTGGCTGTAAACAAAAGGTAGAGATACTTTGAGCTCGTGGCTTTTGAAAAGTCCTTGTTATGCTATATGTTATTTTTGAATTCTTTCCGCTATAAATCACCGGCATCTTTTTTTAAAACTGAGAGTCACTACCCATCAGTTCGGGCAAGTGTGCCCGACACCTTGGTTTTACAGCTTTTTCAGTTTACACGAATCTCTTTCTTTAATCTCATTACAACAAATACTTTCATAATCAAAATGC
>NW_027122987.1:210-468 GCF_001457755.1 Trypanosoma equiperdum | reverse complement strand
TCCCAATTCTCTCCACCTACTACATAAGTTTCAACTTTCCCCATACCTTTTGAATTAAATTCCCTCCCTTTCAACCTTTTATACCAAGTAAGATTTTCCACAATTAATTTATCTTTCTCTTCCCCCATAATTGGTTGTCCAGAAAAATGGATAAATGGCGGTTCTCCAATCTCCCCACTATTGTGAATAGCAAAAAATCTCTCTTCATAATCCAATTCAATTATTCCTCTCTTCAAAACAAATCTCTGGTCAACAGCA
>NW_027122987.1:0-200 GCF_001457755.1 Trypanosoma equiperdum | reverse complement strand
TCAATCATTCCTCTCTTCAAAACAAATCTCTGGTCAGCAGCATCTTCCTGAATTGCATTCCAAATTAGCAAGTTTTTGTAAATACTCTGCTCTGACCACCACTTTTTCTCACTTCCCTTTAGTAACTCTCCAAATTCATATTCAAACCTTTTAAATCCCCAAACTCTTGCTATTAAACCACCACCACTAAGATAAGGTTT
>NW_027124527.1:33613-34472 GCF_001457755.1 Trypanosoma equiperdum | reverse complement strand
CCCATACACACCGAAACTGCAGGAGACATTCTTTATTCCTTACTCGCTTAAGGATGTGTTTCCCATCCATCACTTTCGCGGGCTCCGACCTCAAAGGCAGATGAGGGAAATCAGTGTGGGTCGCTAGGTAAAAGTTGACACGCTTGTGACTTGTTTTCTGGCTGTTCCATCGCCCCCCTCCCTTCAGTCCATTCCTACGGATTCTGTGAGTCCGTCTTTCCCAAGTCCGCACTCCATAGCCATCTTACAGCGGGTGGTGTGTAAACGCGCCAAAGCTTGTTTTGTAACATACGCACGGTGTCCCCGTGGAGAGGCTCGCTAAACCGTTTTCCTCTAATTTTCGCTTCCTCATAAGACTCCGCGCCATGACATTTGAGAGATCCTCCTTTTTTTTGTCTATCCTTTCATGGAGGGGCAGAAATTCCACCGGTGAGATGCAAAAACCCCTGCTGTACGTGTGCGTGCCAGTTCGCCGCGCGGCAAAATTTTGTAACTGAGGTTGCTGGACCTTCCCGCAAGTGGTGGAAACATGTTTTGAGATGATGCAACGCAACGTCACCTAAACGTGCCAGTTTTTGCTCTTGCAGTAGCGGGTGCGAGTCACTGCTGTTTGCTCTGCCTTTACTGGCACCGGAAAGACAACCCAGTTCACACTGGCACCGCAATCAGGCGTGCGTGGCAACTGTGGGGCAGTCGGAGCTAACTGCTGAAGAGCCTACGCGGTAACAGATTTTTTTCCCTTAAACTAACTGCATCCCCCACCGGCATCTTGGTCGTTCCACTTTAAGCGACCGAGTTCCCGACCATTCACTTTCCTGTTGTACGGAGGTCACGTGTCCGCCGTCGTCATGGAATGGTG
>NW_027124527.1:28344-33602 GCF_001457755.1 Trypanosoma equiperdum | reverse complement strand
GTGTGTGTGTGTGTGTGTGTGGCGCATTTACGTGTCCGACATGCACTAAACCTGTAGAACAACTGATACTCGAGATCCAGTCCCAGATGTACAATCATCCAACACCATGTATTACTATCCTAATCGCCGCTTCACAGCGTTTGGTAATATTCAGGAAGGGACAATAAAGGGATTGGGAGGGGGGGGGTATGGGCAAACGGCGGCCGTCGGTGACAGAAGTGAAAGAACGGCACAGATGAAGAGGAATGTGAGAAACAGGGATCTCGTGCAGCGTGACTGACCGCTGCCCTCCACTTTATTCCCCTCCCTTCAATCGCTCAGACCCACAACACCCTCGAGTGTGTGATATGTGCTCTTAAGCAAAACTTGCAGAGTCGCAGCGTCATGCTTCCTTCATCTCCGTGTAAAACACACGTGACGAAACAGGAATATACACATTACAAACACAGTGCTCCCACCACGAAAAACACAAGACCCACACACCGTGTTATACCCTCTTCACATCAAGTGAAGCGCTCGTTTCAGTAGGTTCTGAACCCGGCCAACGGATGCCTCCAATTCCGACACTCGCGTCACAGCGGCGCGGAATGATTCCTCCATCGCCGAAAACTCCGCCCGATCTGTGACGCAGGTCTCCATACGCCGTCCTAACTCCTCCACCTCCATCCTCAGGCGTTGAACCTCGGTAAAATCCACAACTTGTGTTGCCTCTGCCACCGGCACTACGGCGGGTCGCCTGTCGGGCGTTTGTGCGCGAGGCTCTCTATAATAACTTCCTCCGGAGAGGGGCGGGACTATCGGATAAAGAGGAATTACAGCCCGGCCAAATTGCTCTTGGGGCAAGGCGGGCCACGCCCGAATTGGGGGATGATGGCTGTCCCGATCCGCCCCACCTTCCACCACTTGGGCGCTACCATTCGCATTTGGCGTTTTTGAGCGATTATCTTCGCCTTCCAGCGGTTCACGGCCGGATGCTTGTCTATACTTTTCGTATGGTGGAACAACTGATGGTGCTTTCGGCCACGCTGCCACATCATCGGTATCGGCGTCGCAGCGTTCGTGACGTCTCTGGACATCTTGTCTCCGTCTCTGTGAGGGCGCCCTGCGTCTTTCTGTTTGTTGTCCCCCTAAGATGTCCCGTTTCTTCATCACAGTCAGTTTTGAATTGGTGGGGATGTGGTAATAGTCAACTGTGGCCTTATCGTTCAGCTCCCAGTAGCGCCACAACAGGCGAATGCGCTGCGGTGTGACCTCCGACTTTTCTAAAGATGAGCAGAACTTCTTTTTGACATCCCAAATCGTGTCTTCAGCCTCGCAAGCGAGCGGTATGGGTTCGCAGTGGGCCATTTGGCAGACAATGTTTAGCCTTGACCCCTTCTTCACATCAAGCACAATTTTGACAAACGGATCGCCTTTCAATAGCAGACAACCATTGCGCCTCAGAGACTGATTGGGGTTTATTGGCTTCCGGTTGTGCGTCAGTAACTGCAACTCAGGGCGGACCTTAAAGCAGTCCTCAGCTGCTCTCTGAACTATATGCAGCGGTGCGTCCTGATGTATTTCCATATCGAAAAAGTCGCCGTGCACACTGACCACGCGTACGGGAACTAAATTTGTCATTTGAACGGGAACGAATCCATATTGCCGCTGTTCCTGCGGGCCATATTGCTCCCTCTCACCGCTGCTGGCGAGCGGGGAACTGACCGACATTTCTACTGTCTGTTACTTTTTGCTTCGCTCGATGGTAAGTAAAGAGCAAAACAAAAACAAAAACAAAAACAAAAATAATGGGAGACGCTCGTTTGTTTGTGTCTCCACGACAGCAGTGGGACATGGGGGTGCCGGCTGCATTCCCGCGCATGGAATACACGTTGTTTGTGCCCGTGTGTTTATATGCTTTTTATGTTACAGATGCGTTAAGTGGACCCGCGCAGGCGGACTCGGAGGATATGATGAACATATGCACCATGACATGTGATGCCAAAAGCACAAAAAGGGCAACTGATATGAGGGGGGAGGGGAGAAGGATGTGAGTGCTTTCACAGTGCGTAGGGGAGTTATAAAAATTAAGAACCACTGAGAAGACAACAAGAAATGGGGATGGGTTAAAAATAAATAATTAGGCGCCACACTTCCCAGACGGTTCGTGCATGTATATCCTCTTTCCTTACCCTTTTCTTCCTAATTCCTCTTCCCTCCAACCCAATTAGTCGATCAGCCAAAGCACGTGCAGGGTCATCTCTCCCCTTACGTCACCGCTTCACTTTCCCCCTCTTTTTTCCCTCCCGATTCCTTCCTCTTAATCCTCTTTAACTTTTACCACCTCCGCCTCAAAGCCTTCCTCATCCTCTTTCCCTCTCTGTGCCTGCGGTAAAGTCGCGCGGGCCCCACATCGGTAGATAGAAACCCACATAATTATGTGACGACGGGCGGAAATAGCTACAACGCTGTGTGCTTGTATACGAAACGAATGAAGAAAAAAACAAAAAAAGGAACATTGAGGGTAACAATAGCAAAAGTGCTCCCAAAAAAAGAAAACAAAAACAAAAACAAAACAAAGCACCACCAAAAGTTATCCCCACCAAACACACAACACCACCAAAAGAGACGCCCAGTTGCGTAAGTCGGCCTGCCTCTAGAGATTGTTAGCCGCCTTAGCCCCCAAAGCGGCTCTGCCTGCGCTGCATTGCCTCACGATCCGCTTCCGACAACTTCAGCTCCACTCCGGGGCCTTCAGCAGACGTGGCTGCATTACCAAACCGAGCCACGCGTTTTTGCATGGCTTCCTCCGCCGCGGACTGCCCAAATCGCTCCATGCGTCTCTGAAACACCGCCTGCACCTCTGGTGTAATTTCACTCGAGGCCGTCTTTTCATTGTTGCCCGCGTCTGCTCGCTCTATTGTGAGGCCAAATCGCGCCGCCCGTTTGGCGAGTTCCTCTTGTACGACTGTTGGGGGATCCTGTTGGGCCAACGCCCGAGTTCGCTCCTCTTCGGAGAGTTTGCTGATCATGGCGTTTATCCGTTGAAGCGAAACACCGCTGAAAGGCTGCTGCCGTTCGCCTTCTCCATCTGCCGCTGGGCGCCAGGCACGTGGGGCCACCATCGTCTTGGGCTTGCGGAAGATGCGGTTCAGGCGGTGAGCATTCTTCCCTGACTCCATGACTCTTCCTTTTTCCTTTTTTTTTGTATCCTTCCTTCTCTCCCCCCCTTCTGCCTGCCTATACTCTTTCGCTTTTCGTTTTCCTTCTCGTCTGTTTCACTCGCGCGACAGAATTTATTCTCTTTGCTTTCTCTTCTCCCTTTACTATTAGTGCACGCGCTGCGCCTTCCACTATTGACATTTAGTCAGCGAGGAAAAATATGTAAAAGAAAGGGGTGATTACCAGCCTTCAAGAGCACCAAAACATGACAAAGGAAGGCGGGTGACGTACATGAAATGAAATAAAATATTTTTCCAAGCGTTCAAACAGTAGAAATATATAATCAACAACGGTGGAAGGTACCCCGTTTGAGCTGTCTATCGCACCTCAGCAATACACATACACATAGACACTGGCATAGGCGTGAACATATAAATATATATATATATGTAACCGTATGCGTGTTTTGGGCTGCGCATGAGCAACACATATTTATGATAAGGATTTGTAATACCGCTGCCGCTGCGCCACGACGGGCCGCTCAAGCACGGCTTTATACATTTCTGCACTGTGGAAACATTGGGACCACAGTCCCCAACCAACAAATGACTTGCGTGTCGGGCAACCCGTGTGCAACGGCAGCGGCGTCCCGACGTGGTGGTAACCCAGAAACACCGGGGGGAGTTTCGGCACCACATCGGCATGCATAAAAACTCGAATATGGCGGTAGTTTTCGGGGAGAGCCCGCGACACGTCTGCCTCACAGTCGCTGTATTGCACATGTTGATTCTTTTCATCATCAATTTCCCTCCCTTCCTCAGCACCTGCAATCACAACCTTCTCATTTTTTGTCAGTTCTGTTCCACTTAGCCAACTCCTTAAGGGCCATAAAGTGCCGTGCCGAACCGCAAATACGCGGGGAGACGCGACTGTCAGCACTGTGACACGACGAGACGACTTACCATTGGCAAGACACACTCCAGCAAGTTGCGCCAGAGCACCACCCATGCTGTGTCCAATGAGAATGATTTGATCAAAGTCCTCCGCAGCCTCAGCGAAATGAATGGATTGCAACATTTCCAAGAAGCCCGCGTGAACACGAAGTTGAGTGCCGAACAATCCAGCAGGAGGCGCTCTCGGCCAATATCTTAAGTTTGTCAACCAACTCCGCCAGCTATTCGTGCCAATGAATGTTATGATAAGCTGTGGACGGTAGCCCGGGCTATTTCGCGTCAACATGAGGCAACGCGTGGTTTCGTCAAGGTCCACGAGCGGAAGCACGGCGATCTCAGCTGCGATGGTGCACAGTTCCCGCACAGACTTTTCCGGACGAAAGGAGTCAACAGCCCGTGCCACACGTTGCCGCTGGGTTACAGTCACCTCTGATGAGTCCGTGCAATGCTCCAGTTCGTAGGAAAGTGCGCAAAGGTCAGCAATAGCGCTGGTCACATTTGCCTGCACAGGCACCGGCCGGTCCCTGACGACTTGCTCAAACATCTCGCGAGCGGCCTCCACAATATCAAACCATTCCTGATCGAGGGAGATGGCCAAAACAATCCGCAGCAGTTCTTCCGCAGGACACGCGGCACCATGATCCGCACGAGGTGTTACAAGTTGCCGCTCCTCAAAGGTTCCTCTAATGGCCTCTATACACCGCAGAATGTAAAGCACATCGCCCACTACTTCATTTCTTTCCGACTCGGGGAGTTTCCTTCCCCAACCCGTCATTCCTGCGGTACTGTTGCTTTCGATACGATGGTAGCGACCAGCACAACTGCGGCCAAACTCAAGCAAATCACTTGTGCATCGCAACAGCGGCCTGTCAGCAACGGAATCGGTACTCACTGCAGCTGTTGGCTCCGGATACCAGGCGAAAAGGGCATAAGAAAGATAAAGCGAGACGGAGGCGATGGGTACTCCAACAGCGGTCCGCAGCACGAGCCGCACGCGGGAATGGATAAATGTGCGATAAGCAATAACACCCACGTGGAGCGATTCTTTCGTGAGTATTAAACAAGGCCATAAGAAACTGCTGGGGATGAGTCGCGCCCTGCTAACTAGAGAGGATGCAGCAGAGCGCAAATGCATTGTGGCCCGTCCCATCATTTGCATATTTA
>NW_027124527.1:27486-28330 GCF_001457755.1 Trypanosoma equiperdum | reverse complement strand
ATATATATATATATATATAGATGTGAGGAAAGTACAAGGATGTATGAACACACACCTTTTAGTACTCAAACCGCCTTTGCTGACTGGCATGTATGTAAATCTTTCCGTAAACTCTAAACGCCACGTGATGACGCACACTTGTCTCGGTGCTCCTTCTCTACTTTGTTCACTTTCCCTTTTATTCTCCACCTCTGCTATTATTTATTTTATTTTTATTTTTAGATGTATAGGAGGATATAAGAGGAAGGGAGGAGGGGAAGAAGGTGAGAAAAAAAGGATGCCGAACCCAAAAACAACAACAAAACAAGATATTAAAAAACAAAAAAAAAACATAAAAGGCAACAATAACAATAACAATAATAGTAATAGTAGCTTCATTCAGCCAAAGTAACAAAAGCGCCTGTGGGGATCCGCGACGAATTGCCGTCATTTCCTCTCATGATACGCAAATGGCGGAAAAAAACAACCGGACTAACCGGCCGCCCACAGGAGGCAACGATTCAGTTCCTAAAAGTCCCTTACCATCATAACCATTCAATCAGTTACGCATTTTTATTTTAGTAAGGATGTATATATGTTTATATATTAAAAATTTTTTTCTGTTCTTTTCTATAGAAGATCTAAAACGTGGCAAAATAAAACAAAACTTTTTTTTTTGTAAAAAAAAAGGAAAAGGAAAAGAAAAACAAAACAAAACAAAACAAGACGACTGTTGGTAAATAAATGGAATAAACAATATCTGCTGTGGTGCTTCTATGGAAGAGAAACGCCATCGCGAGGCGAAAGCGCCTATGGTTTTTTTTTCTTTCAGTGGAGAGGGAAAAGATGATGATCACACACACAA
>NW_027124527.1:25853-27465 GCF_001457755.1 Trypanosoma equiperdum | reverse complement strand
AAAAAAAAATAAATATAAAAATAATAATATAATAACAATAAAAAATAAAGCAAAACAACAACAAAACAAACAATAGCAGCATCATCAACGAATAGGTGGGTGAATGTACGACAAGAGCCGCACAGCCGCGGCTTACATGAAACATCTCACCTCTTTTTTTTTTAATTTTCCGTTTTCCCCCCTCTGCTTCACAAAACCGTACACCTCCTCTTTCTTTTAATTACTGTACACCACAAATTCCCTCAACCTCACTCCATTCTATTTATCTAAACTTTTCAACTATAATATTTACATTGCTTGCTTGTTTGTATGTTTGTTTGCTCCTTATCCTTATCCTAATCCTTTCTACCCTTTTTTTTCTTCTTCCTCTTCCTGTTATTCTTTTTTCTTTTTCATTTCCTTTTTCCTTTTTTGTTTGTTTGTTTTTTTTCCAATACTATAGAGGCAGAAACCCAAAGCGATAAAGCGTGAAAGGAATTCCCTGCGAGCGGTTAAAACTAAAACCAATATGTTCCCCCGCTTGTATTTCTCGCAATGCCTGCAATTCACCACAACTCCCTCTATCACCCCGTGGTTGCACCTCAACGCTTACATTACTGGAAGGTAAATGATCCACCATATCAAGTAACGGAAGTAATGTGGGAACAAGACGATAATCCTCCGCCACGCCATCACTACCAAACACCGCACCGATGGTGGCGCGAAGTCGTTTCATAATGCGAGTTTGTCGCTCAGCTCGGCCATATGTGGCGAGTGCGGAGTAATGTAAACTTGATCCCACATCTGCTGGTGCGAGTCCCCTGTCCGGTAACATATGCATTCGACTAAGAACAGTTCTCCAAGCCCAATAACACACTTCAACTGGTGGACCTGCATTTCCCCATTGATCCGTTAAGGCTCGGAGTACCGTCACCCAGTCACGTTGGTGATCATCCCACTCCAACAATTGCGTTGGGTCCAACACATCTTTGTAACGTTGTATTACTGCCGTATCATCTATGGCTGGATATGGTAAAACATCAAAGTATGGAGCAAATGGCGAGTGTACATTAATTCTCTCACCTGCGACAAGAAGTGCCAAATGCACCTGATCGCATAACACGGGATCATTAACACCACGCGCCATGAGAAGTCGCCGCACATCATCGCGTGTGGGAGGGTTGAGCGATCGTATAAAATCCGTATTGAGCAATCGATCTGCTGTAATGGAGAGAGTTGTCATGGGCACTGAAAGAATTGTTGTGCCTTCACGGAAGGTTTGTGTTGCGATGAGGCCACGGCACTGTTCAGCACTCGGTCGTACCGCCACGCCTTCAAAAGTAGCTCCACTGGAGGTGAGAAATTTCATCAAAGCTTCATATGCCTCTTTTCCCGTTGCTGCTGCTGCTGATGATGATGATGATGCTGCCGCTGATGTTGTTGTGCTAAATGTAGTGGAGCATCCCACACTCCGGCTACCTGCCGCTACCGATGTGAATGCGGCAAATGACAATCTAAACATAATGTTAACCGACGGCGGTGGTATTTGTGTGCTTGCGTGTATGTATGTGTGTGTGTTTGTGGAGGGGGAAGGGAGGGAAACACACGCGACAGAAATAACAACAAAAAAAAT
>NW_027124527.1:25558-25843 GCF_001457755.1 Trypanosoma equiperdum | reverse complement strand
AACAACAACAACAACAACAATAGACAAAAGAAAAAAAGAAAAAAGAAGAACAAAATGACGGTAGGGCCAGACTACGGGGTTTTGTGTGTTTATGTGTGTATGTGTGTGGCGCGTTTCCTCTTTTTTTTTTTTTTTGCACGCCTTCTGTTCCTTCCTATTGACTATATTTAACCGCCTTATTCTTTTTTTTCTCTCTTATTCCCTTCCCTCTTTTGATCTAGCAGGTGCATAAAGAAGAGAAAATAATGGAACGAATGAATGAAAGAATAGTAGCATGAAATACAA
>NW_027124527.1:25346-25544 GCF_001457755.1 Trypanosoma equiperdum | reverse complement strand
AAAAAAAAAAAAAAGAAGGCAGATGGACATAAAAAGAACAAATAATAACAGAAATACGGATTGAAGAATAGTAGCAGAAACATGTTCAACATCATCATATTATCATCAGCGCTTCCTAAACACATGCAAGGGAAAAAATTGCACGCACACCCGCATACAAACAAAAACACAAACACATGTACAATTAAACAACTAAGT
>NW_027124527.1:23040-25318 GCF_001457755.1 Trypanosoma equiperdum | reverse complement strand
ATATATATATATATATATATATATGGAGTTGTTTGAATGATTCAAAAACAACAACAACAACACAAAAGGGAATGGGAAATGCGGGAAGCATATATTTATTTATAAATATGTGGTAAAGAAAGAAAGAAAGAAAATGAGGTATGCAAATTGTTCGACGGCAGTACGTGGACAGCACATCGCGAGGAAGCGGCCAATGAATTTAATAATGTAAAGCATGGCAACAAGAAGAAAATAAGACAAAATAAAAATAAAAAAGGGAATCTGGTTTCGGGCGCAGGGAAGTTGTAGTTTTAGTAATGCATACGGAAGATGAAGTCTAGTCCACCTGAAAGTTGTGAACAGTTCTCTCTTTTTTTTTTTTCGGCTTTTTGAATGAAGGAAAGAGACAAAAAAAACAAAACAACGCCCGTCCTTTTTAATAAAAAAAAAAAGGAACGTGTGTTTCTGTGGAGTGAGATTGTTCACCCGTGGAAGTCAAGCAGTAACTGCGGTGAACAATAAAATTAACAAAAAAAAACAGACGAAGAACAAAAAAGGACAAAAAAGATGAAATTAATAAATGATAAGCGGGAGGAAGAGGAGGTAAAACAAACCGCTGCTGTTGGCGTTTGAGGGAGAAAAAAAAAAAAGAAAACAAAAACTCAGCAACAACAAAACTCACGGCAACATTTCCATCTTCCGTTTCCCACTTGCGTATCTAAATTAACTTCACACATTTCCCCACTTTTCTACTTCCCCCACTTTCTTTTTTTCATTTGCCTCCAAAAAAATCTTTCGTCCTCATTTCCTGTTTCAAAAAAAAAAAAGAAAAAAAAAGCACACACCTATTCTCATTCCATTTGCTTCGTTATTATTGCTATTATTATTATTATCATCATCATCATTGCGGCTATAATAACGAAGTGAGGGACTACTACACCATTGGTGAACACGCACATTTCCCTGCACCTTCCAAAACCACATTGTAATATAATATATATAATATATATATATATATATATATATGCGCCCGATGTTGCGCCACGCTGTCAGGTTTTCATATTTTAATTTATATTTGTCTTTTGGCACAGGGTCACTGGCGTCTGCAACCGATTGGTGTAAATTTGTGTGAGAGGATTGAAAATGAAAGAAAAACAACAACAACAACAACAACACGCCCAAACATACATATATAATAATAAACAGAAAACAAACAAACAAACGAAACAACACCGCACGACAACCATGTGCAGTATTATATAAAGGAAACTAAACCATGAGTACAAAAAAAAAGAGAGAGGAGGTAGGAAGGATGCTGCAACTGCTGCGTGAGGATCGGAATAGTTGCGAGGAAATGTAACGCACACACGCATTTTATCTCTCCACCCGATTCCTCTTAACTCACATGCATCATGACTTCATGTTATTAATTTTTTTCTTTTGTTGGATCTACAGAAGGTGGGGTTTGTTGGCTTACAGTATTGTTTTGCTGCTTCTCCTCTACAATAACGGGGCCGCTACCAACAACATTCCGACGATGCCTTTGCATGAGACCCGATGAAAGAATAGAAACGGGATGTGACACTCCACTTAAAGGTGCCAATGTGTGATGACCCTTCACGTTGGTATCGTCCACTAAAACATCTACTGGACGTAGTGGAGGGACGGGCACAACAACAGTTCCCCGTTCCGTAGGCGTTGGTGGCGTGATGGTTACGGTTCCGTAATGATGTTGAGTTTGTCCCTCCTCTCGCCAACCCCGCACATCCCCAGAGGTTTCCAACGGCGCTAACGAATGGGGTCGCAAAGCCAAACGTACGCCCCCCGCCTCAACTCTTCCACCGCCGAATCTCCTCCCCAACCCTGCACCAAATGACAACGAACCAAATTCATGTAACGGGGGTTCTCCCATGAGTTCTGCACGGACCAAACTCCTCGCTTTACTTAAAGCGTCACCACTACCCAAAAATGGTCCCGGATGGGTTTGAGACAACAATGCCTCCGCGGCAAGACGGCTACGCGTGGCTTTTGATGGGGACTCGAAAGGCATTGTTGTTTCAAGGGGGTCCCCTACCGTTGATGCATTGCCATCATTACTTGAACATTCACAGTTGCCGGCCTTACCCACTGACTCGGGCCCCTCTGCGGTGACACATTTCTTGTGTTTCTTCTGTTGGCCTTCACTACTCACACCACCACCACCACCACCACCACCGTCGCTGTCGCCGATGCTATTTACATCCGTAACAGGTACTGCATTCAACTTCATATATTCTACAGTTTCACTTCTAGTTTCCTT
>NW_027124527.1:21247-23030 GCF_001457755.1 Trypanosoma equiperdum | reverse complement strand
TCCTTTTCCTTCGTTTCATCCAACTCCGACTTGGTTTTCCCCACACCACTGGGGCTACTGCTGCTTAAGAGGTTACTGTTAACGCTTTTGGTGGTTTTGTCTTTGCCTTCACCGACTTTAGATTTCGCCTTCCCCGCGTTCGTGTGCGCCACGTTGACACTAGTGGTTGCAAGACTCAAGCCTGCACGAGCGGTAGGGTATGGACGAAAGCTAAATGTTTGCGTGGACACCCCTTGCAACGAGCCGAATGGCGCCCTGTCATCTTTAATGGCAGTTTCACCCAAGTAAATACAATAATCTGAGGTTATTCCAAAGAATTCCCGCAGTGTTCCCACGGGATAGTCACTTTCCACACGCAGACGGCGATACGCCACAGTTCCGTCACTGGAACTTGCTCCACCGCTGCCACACTCAAGCGACGTGACTGATGTCGCCTGTTGGTCATCCCCCTTGGCGTTATCCTTATCCTCAGTTGTGTTTCGCTTTAAGAGCATGACAGTGATACTAATTCTGCTTCCATCTGTGGTCAATTGGTCCCTTGCGGGGCTTGTTGTTTGGTATTCCCTTCGCAAGCGTGGGTAAGAACCCATAGGCAGAGGAAGTGTTGCACGGCTTCCCGTCCCTGCATCAGTGGAACTCCCCATCATTGTAGCGGATGCCGTAAGACCTATATTCCGTTGTTGCCACTGTCCATACCTACGCAAAGGGTTTGGCATTGGTGAAGTGCTACTGGGGCCACTACTAATGCGATTTGGCATACGCGGCCCATCATAAGAACCTCCACGCTGCTGCAGTTGTATTGTGTCAAGTGGTGAGAGCATCACAGGTGAGGCGGAATGACGGAGAATGCCACGGTTTGCGCCAGGGACAGTGTGTGTGTACGGCACCGCATCCCGCTCCTCAGAACGAGTGATTCCCGTGCCGAGTCCATCTGCAACAAAATGAAGATGCAACACCGCATTGGGAGGCAATTCAGCTACTCGTGTTGACTCCGGTAGCGCTCTGTCGCCATGGAAAAGGCAACAATGTGTTCCATGAGAGCGGCGGTCGGGAAATGCCAACGAAACGACGGCTCGCATAAGTGCCCTCACTGAAGTTTCACCCTCTGCAGGGATGTCAATTTCGATGCCACATGCAATAACTCGTAGCCGCCGCAAACCTTTTTCTCGTTCTTTGCTGCTACGAATAGGCGGATGCGCGGGAAGCGAGCGTAGCGAGTCCATTCTATGACTTCGTGCCCGCCGCGCTACCCTTCTAATAATTTCACACTCTCTGGAGGTGAAAAATGGGTAGGGTATATGACCTCAATGTTATAAATAATATATATATAGGTAGATAGATATAAAATCTAGACCCGCAGTACGTGGGACCCGAGCTGCTCTATTAATCTTTCGTACAAAACTCTTAAAAAAACAAAACAAAACAAAAAAAAGAAATTGTGCTTCTTCTGAACTTCCGTGCCTGTGCGCAAGGCCACTATCACTATCACTCTCTTCTCTCTTTTTTTTTCTTTTTTACAAGGCAAAAAATTCTTAAATTATGCTGCTGCCTAGGGATAAATAAGTGTGAAACGGTACAATTCTCTCTACTTTTTAGAACCTTTTACGGATCAGGGCGAAACACCAGCTTGTCCGCTGGGCCGCAACTGCGACAACCCTTCTGTAAACTACTGAAAAAAAGAAAAAGAAAAAGGAAAAAAACAAAAAAAAAAAGACCCTTGTAACCAATTTCCAACCCCTCGTTCCCTTTGCTTACACGCTGAATCAATTGATCAACAAGTCGT
>NW_027124527.1:19527-21215 GCF_001457755.1 Trypanosoma equiperdum | reverse complement strand
AAAAAAAAAAGGAAAAGGGAAAGATGTAAGGAATATATATATATGTAAACAAACAAATAAATGTATGTGCTAGTGAGTATATGTGCAGGCAGGCAGGCAGGCAGGGAGGAGGAGGAGGCAAACGGTGAAAAAAAAATAATAATAGAGAGAGATGTAAAATTTTCTTCTGTGTGGAAAACACGCGTGGGTGGTGGTGGGATATCCAAATAGTGCAAATGTATCGGAAGGTTCCCCCCCGTCCCCTCATTTCCCGTGTAAAGTAAATTCAAGAGATAAAACCACCACACCGCAGTTGTATCAAACTTGGTGTAGTGGAAGTTCCTTCGCTTTAACATTACCACGGACACGACACCATACGACACACACAACACTCAACATCAACCTTAACACTTGAAACGACTTGCAACCCACGCACCCAAACTGCAGGCAAGCAGTCCGCTGCGCCATCAATGAACTGCGGCCAGCACCGCTCAAACTTATGATTCCCAGGTCCATTATCAACTTCACTTATTAATGAGGATGGAAAGTCAACACATGAAGATAAAACATTTGCTCTCCACCATTGAACTATAACGGTAGGTTGTGGCGTCCACAGGCGTTGACGGAGCCATTCTCTCAGAATCACTTCATCTTCGTTGCCGGACACCGTCACATGAGCACCGCCATCATATGGAATTCCGTCCTTCCGCTGACACCTCAATAAATGTACAATTAATGGCCCACTGGGGCTCACAAGAAACGACTGCGCACACATCTTTCCCGCTACCCAACAACTTCCACAGCTCACAACGCGACCCCACACCGTGTCATAATTATTACTTGGAATTAAGCAAAAGGCCGCCCCTCCACTTCCTTCCGTCGGCAGGAATGGAAGGAATTCGATAAACTTCATGTTGAAGTCTGCCACAAGTCGAGCGAATTCGCTGGTTTCAAGTAGCGGCCATTCTTCAAACAATGCCACTGCTGTGCCTGTGGGGTCCTGCAGTTGCGACCGAAGGGTAGAGCATATTTCTTTTATCAAATCACTTTCAACACCAGTGAGGCCTTGGCGATTTCTCAGCACAATACACACCTCATTTTCTAGATTTGTTATTCCCGCATCTTCAGGTGGGATGCAATGAAGGTGCCCAAATCCCACCAGTACTCGATAAACCCTCGAAAGGAGGATTCCAACATACGCCATGTTTGCATCACTTCCGAGAAGGAGATTTTGCGAATCAGGCGTCAGCACATAACCCCCGCTTGTCATCAGGACTCTTTTCGTTACGTCGTGCAAATTCGTCACAGGTTCAAACAGATCATAAGGATCTCCACTGAAGCACCAACAATCGCGTAAGACACGATACAACTGTGCGAGAATCGTAACAGTTATGGTATCCATTTCCTTTTCATTTCTCTGCACCACCATTTGAGGTTCAGTGAAGGTCTCTTGAAGTATTTTGTTTATTTGCTGCCACAATTCCTCACACTCGCCCACATCCACGCGTCGCCGCTTCCTGCTGGATGTTATAACATCCCTCAAATCCACAGCATCCGTGATCGCGGCCGCCCCGCAGCACTGTTCCATATAAATATGAAAATAAATGACAAATGTCTGATGATAAAAGATATGGAAGGGACACACCGCTTTACTAAACAATAATACCCCTGAATAATGTGACGAGCGAACAAACAAACAAACCAACGAC
>NW_027124527.1:18734-19499 GCF_001457755.1 Trypanosoma equiperdum | reverse complement strand
TTTTTTTTTAAATGGTGCCCCTTCCCTCAAAAGCGGAAAAAAAAAAGGGGGGGCACGCACTCCTTTTGTTCTTTTTTGTTTTTGTTTTTGTTCGCCTTCCCAGACTTTGATATTTTTTTCTTTAATCTAAATTCGGTAAAGGCATTCTCCTACCGCAAATTTAAAGATAAGAGACGTAACATTCATTAAACCGAGAGAAGAAGAAGAGAGAAAAAAAAAGGGAAGAGAAGACGAAAAAGAGAGATTTGTTGAGATTTCAGGCTAATTCGAAGCCAATTCCTTTTTTTTGCATTTTACATCATGACGGTTGAGGAAACCCAACCTCAAACAAACAAACAAAAAATAAAATGGCGAGGAGATAATTAATGAAAAGACGTTGCCAAGGAGGCAGCGACGGGGTGAAGCGGTGTTTTTCTTTTCTTTTCTTTTCTTTTCTTTTTTCTTTATTGTTTTCATGTTTTGGTTTTGGTCGTCGTTGTTGTTATTTGTCCGTTTTCGTTTTCTTTTTCTTTTTTTTCTTCCTTTTCCCGTTTCCCTGAACCCCATTACCTCTTCCCCTCTTTTCTTTTTTTTTCCCCCCCCCCCACATGTACATGTGAGGAACACGATGAAAGACCTCATTTCACTTCAACATCTTTCATTCCCATGAACTCAATCACATACTTTTTTTTTTTTTTGCAATTTTACATATTTATTACAACCTCAAGCAAACAAACAAACAAACAAACACACAAACATATATTTGTAAATATATGCAGGCATGAA
>NW_027124527.1:17748-18705 GCF_001457755.1 Trypanosoma equiperdum | reverse complement strand
TTTTTTTTTTTTTTACCTTCTTTCAAGCCTTCATATTTCATATATATATATATGTACTTTTTTTTTTTTGCAGACCGTAAAGGGAAGGCTGCGTAACGGGTAAAAAGAAAAAAGAAAAAAGAAAAAGTCTCACATCGTACAGCACACACGTAATATACGTGTAAAAATATAAACAAAAAAGTATATAAGTATAAATGCGTTTTTTTTTGTTGATATTTGTTGCTGAGGTTGATTACGAGCGCCCTGCAGTCAAAAAAAAAAAATGAATGAATGAAGCGAAAAGAGAAAAGAGAAAAGAGTAAACGAAAATAAAAAACAAAACAAAAACACAACAGAAACAACAACAACAACAACAATGAAACCGAACAAAACGAAAACCCAACACATCTTTTGCACCGCTGCCGCCCTGCTCTCTACTTGCACCTCAAAAAAACTGTACATATACATTTCTTTTTTTTTTTCTTCAAAAAAAAAAAATTATGCGTTTCCAAATCAGCACCAGCGCACTTTCCAAATCCCATGCGTTTCTCTTTCCTCTCCCTCTTTTTTTTTGTTTTCCCTTCCCCCCTTCCTCCCTCACTCTCTTCTCTTTCCATCATCTCGGTTGTTTGTTTGTTTATTTATTCGGTTTGTACTCCACAGGACCTACAAGAGACGGAGGAACCAAATAAACAAAAGTAAAAACGACAACAACAACAACAACGAAAAAAAAAAAAGAGAGAGGAAAGAGAAGAGAGTGAGGGAGGAAGGGGGGAAGAGGAAGGGGATTGGTTGGTTGACAAAGGAAATAATAAAACAAACGCATATGCACTTTCCTCCGTCTCTTCTTATTTTCTGTCAACACACAATCATGCAGTCATATCATCAGAAAGAGACGCACATAAATAAATATATGAATATATTTATATGGGAGGATAGGATAAGTCATATGACACCAAAGGCAGAGGGAGGGAGGGG
>NW_027124527.1:13022-17728 GCF_001457755.1 Trypanosoma equiperdum | reverse complement strand
ATATATATATATATATATACAAATCCCTCCTTTCTTTTTCTCTCCTTCCCCCAGCATGGGAAATGGTTGCGCTTACAACTTTAATGCTGCTGCACTTGTTGGACATGGTAGTTTTCTATTTTCTCCAAGAATGTCTGCGCATACTGCGGCGAGTAGTATTGAACAATCTCAGGTGGGTAGCAGTTGTTGATGCTTTGAATATACTCCGCCAGTTTGGAACCGGGTTCGGGTTGAATGCGCTGCACAGTTGCAAGCCCACGGTTAGCTACGAACTCCCGTTTGGCGGCGATATCTGTTGGTAACACCTTTGCAAACTGTCCACAGACGTACTTAAGAACATTCTTTGGTGCTTCCGGGTGGAGCAATGGCTCCAAGGCGGGGAGTTGTACGCAGCGCTGAATGATATTTTTGAGCGCCCGCTTACTTTTCATGCGGAGATCATCCGAACTGCTGGGATGTAAGTAGAGGTCAAGCAGTTTGGGAAGTACATTACAGTCTGCCACAGCTTTTGCATGATCAGCACTGTGACGGCCAATTTGCCCAAGTGACCATGCGGCCGCAGACTTTATGTGATCCTCCTGTTCCTTTTCCAGTGCATTAGACAATGGCTCAATACCACAGGAGACAATGACAGCGAGAGCGAGCGTCTCAGAAAATGCAGAAATGTAACCGAGTGTCATAATTCCCGGCAACCGTGCGCTGCCAGTAGACTCATTTGTGTAGTCTACGAGTGCTCCAACGCCACCCGCATTTACAATAAGCTGCGCTAACTCCGGTGTGTGTTTGGCAACCTCCCGAATACATGTGGAGGCATTCTTGCGTACCGTTTCATCGCTATCCTTCAGTAGCGAAAATATACGGGGAAATATTTCTCCCTCCACCACCAACTCTGCCAACTCCACGCTGTGCTTCGCAATCTGCGCAAGACACTGACACACCTGTCGCTTCAGTTTTCCATCATTGCTGCCAATGAGTGGCGCGAGGTGCGTAACCGCGTCCTGATCCACCACCGCTTGCGCAAGTTCCGGTAAATGTTTCGCAATATCCGCGAGTGTTGAAGCCGCTGTCCTCTTGAGTGAAAGCTCCGGCTCCTGAACGCATAATACCAATGGCGGAATGGCGCCCTTGTCAACAACCTCCTGCGCGAGATGGGCATTATGTCGTGCCACATAACCCAACGCCCATACGGCGCTTTCCTTCACCGTTGGGTCAAAATCCTCCAAACATCCAACGAGGGCCTCCACGGCTTGACTGCCCACCACCGCCTGCGCCAGTTGCGCATTATGTCGTGCCACGCTGCGTAACACAAACGCTGCTGACTTTTTGTAAAAACGGCTCTGATCACCGAGTGAATAAACCAATTGCGCGAGTATGTCACCGGACACGACACTTTCCGCAAGTTCTTCATTGTAATTGGCAAGCCTTCCCAATGCAAGTGCTGCGGACTGTTGAATGGAAGGTACATTATCTAATAACAGTGGCCGAAGAAGTTGCATGACACCGGCCTGCTGCAAGGCATCAATATGTTGTGGTTTTGAAGCAAAATCTGCCACCGTCTGTACAAACTTGACACGGGCCCTTTGGTATTCCTCAAATACCTGAATGATCTGCCTGTTGGGCATTGTGATGTGATAGTTTTTTTTTTTAAAAATTCTTTTTCCTGCTCTTAGATAAAAAGGGAAAAGAAGAATCTTCCGCCCTTTCTCCCCAACCTTTTCTATCTATCTTTCTTTCTCACTTCTTACCTTTTTTTCTTTTCCCTTCTCACTTTCTTTTATCCTTTAGAAAGCTAAAGAAACAACAACAACGACAAAAAAAAAAACCACTGTGCAGCTCTTCTCTTCTTGACTGCTTTCTACTGTTGATGTTGTTGGCGCTGTTACAAAATATTTTTCTTTTCCTTGTTCCTCCTTTTAATTTCCTCTTCTTTTTCTTCTTTACGTGTCTATCTAATTGCCGTCGTAAATATATATATATATATATTCACTAAATGCTCACCTTGTCCTTTCTGTCTTCTTTTTTTTTGTTTCTCCCTAAAAAGAGGAGAAAAGGGCAAAAAGGAAAAAGGAAAAAGAAAAAACTAAATGTATAATTCTTCCTTCTCCCTTTTTTTTTAAAAAAATACTTTTCCGTGCCTTGTCACCGCCTACGATACGCCTTCAGTTTAAACGGTCTAACAAATACGGAAGATGGAGGTAAAAATGTTGACAAATTTTAATACCCCCCCACCCACCCCCAAAGAGAGAAAACAAAAAAAAATAGAAGAAAAGAAGAGGACAATAATAATAATAATAATGATAATGATGATAACAGCAGTAGCAGTAAGTGACATATTATCTCCGAGAAGAAAATAATAATAATAATAATTTTTAAAGAAAAAAAAACATTACAAGGTAAATAGAAACATACACAAACATATACATAAATAAAGAATAGAGGGAAAGAGAAAGTAAAACATTTTACAAGTATGACAACAATAACGGTAGTACTGAGAAGAGAGAAGAGTTGAACAAAAACAACAAACAACAACAACAACAACAACAACAAGAAGCTCAACATCAAACTCAACAACACAGAAGGGCACAGCGATGCGGAACACTGAAAATGGCAGCAACATCAACAATAACAATAATAATAATAACATTGGGAGTGAAATGCGTGCGTGACATAAACAGGGGGGAGGGGAGGGGAGGGGAGGGAAAAAAAAATATAAATAAATAAACGTGTTGGAGCGTTTATTTTTGCGTGGAAAACAGCCGCGTGGAATCCCTGCCGCAGTTCCTTTAATCTTACACATAAACGCAACAACAGGCTCATCAAGAGCCGAAACTAAAACCACCGCCACTAATAATAACAACAACAGCAACAGCAACGAAAGCAAAAAATCAAACATCAGTTTTATACTTATCCCCTTTCCATCCTCCTTCACTTATCCATTTCATCACTGGCTCAAAAATGAATAAATAAATGGGTACAATAAAATAAATAAATAATTAATTAATACAACACTTCCGTACGACTGGAACTGGCTCCTGGCAACCATTCCCGCAGTTCCTGTTGACCTCTGCTGGATACAGTGCTGCTCCTATGATGATGATGATGATGATGAAGAAGATTATGATTATTATGATTATTAATATTACTGATGCTGCTAATGCTGTTGTTAATACTATTGTTGTTGTCACCACCACTACCACTGCCACTATTATTATTATTATTATTTTTCATGTTGCTGTGATGGGTGTTGCTGGCCGTACTTCTCCTTCTTTGCTTCACAATAATAACTCCTTCTTCTTCCTCATCCTCACCATTATCCTCATGTGCACATTTCAACTGTTTGTTATGACCATTTCTGTTGTGACTGTTGCCGTCAGCACTTCTGATGCTGGCGTTGTGGCTGCTTTTCCCATTAATACCACCAACTGCAGCTGTTGCCGCTTGCAACAACAACAACTTTTGATGATTTGGACTTTGTTTTTTGTGATTTTGTTGCTTCTGACTTTGACTTTGACTTTGACTTTGAATTTGAGTTGATTGTTGTTTTTTCTGTTTTTGTTTTTCCTCCATCTGATGCAATTGCTCACGAAGCCATTGCACTTCCACATCCCGTTCCGCCAGCAGGTCCCGCAGCAGTTGCGCTTCCGCTTCATAATTATCATTAGCGCCTCCTCTTCCTCGTCTCTCCAATGCACTCATTTGTCCTAAAAGTTGTTTATTTTTTTCGTGTAGGCGTCGAGCCAAACATTCCGCCGCCTCCGCCCGCCTCAACAAATTCTTTTCTTCAGATGTGGTTGGCCGTGACGGTTCCGGCTGTGGAATTATATGATTAGTAATGGCACATGATGTGGATGGTGATTTGCTATGAAATGGAGGTTGTTGTTGTTGTTGAGCTTGTATGGTATCCTGAAGTGAGGCAAAAAGCTGCAATGCCTTCTCTGCTTTCTCTGACTTCATTATATATATATGTATATGTATATATATATATATATATCAGATAGATAGATATCTTTTTCAAAAGTAATATTTATTGCTTCTTTTTATTCCTCTTTCCCTTATTTTATAAAAATTCTTTCTTTCTTTTTTTCCTTCCTTACTTCTATATGTGTACGTATATATATATATATATATATCTTTTCTTTTATTCTTTTCTATTTTTCCTTTTCTTTGCGTTTGTTTAATGAATACAAATATGTATGGGTGACCCCCTTCCTTTTTGTTTTTGTTTTTGAACTTAGCAAACTTCGAAGGGATGTTCGAGGTTATTCTCCCCCACTTTTTTTTTTTATGGCGTGTATTTACTATGATAACTAATATGTGTCTTTTACTTGGTTTTATATTTCCCCATACTGATGTATAACCAATAAAATAAAAAAAAAAGAAATAAAAAAAAGAGAAAAAAAAGAGGAAAAAAAAGAAGGGAACGTTTTTTTCTTTTGTCAATTTAAACCAATTTAAATCAGATACATATATAACTTATTAATTTAATTCAATCATTTTTTTTTACATTTGCATTTGCATTTGCAAGTGGTTTATTGTATATCTTTTCTCTCTCCTTTCTCTTGTTTGGGATTCACAAAATCCCTCTTCTCTTCTCTTCATTTCTCCCTCTTTTTGGAATGTTCCCGCCTCTTTTCAGTAATGCAGTTGGAAAACTGACGAGTGACGGGAACATTCCAAAAAGAGGAAAAAAAAGCACAGAAGCAAAC
>NW_027124527.1:12613-13012 GCF_001457755.1 Trypanosoma equiperdum | reverse complement strand
AAACAAAAAACAAACAAAAAACAAAAAACAAAAACAAAAAACAATTAATTTCTTCAACAAGAAGTAATGGAAAAGAAGGAAAAAAAAAAGAAAAAGATGAAACAATAAAAAGAACAACAACAACAACAACAACTGAAAACAAAAACAAAAACAAAAACAAAAACAAAACATCATCATCATCATCATGCATAAGCAGCACACAAACGGGGACGGCGCAACATGATCATATTATTTGTAATACCAAAAAAAGAGAAGAAAAGAAAAGAAAAAATACACGTTTATTTCGTTTTCCTTTCCTTTCCTTTCCTCTTTTTTTTTTTTTAAAAAAATAAAAATTCCCTTTATTTATTTATTTGCTTGCTTGTTTATTTTCTTTTTTTTACTATTACCTTTTCAAAT
>NW_027124527.1:12530-12603 GCF_001457755.1 Trypanosoma equiperdum | reverse complement strand
AAACAAACAAACAAACAAACAAACAAAAAGGGAATTTCAGAGACACGAATACGCGATTGCACAGCGTTGCGCC
>NW_027124527.1:11638-12520 GCF_001457755.1 Trypanosoma equiperdum | reverse complement strand
TTTTTTTTCTTTTTGAAAAATCAAATCAAATCAAATCAAATTAATTTAATTTAATTTCAAAACATGCGCATAAGAGTTGAGGTGACGCCTACGCGTGGTGGAAAGAGGAGAGAAAAGACACGGGGGAAGAGGGGAAAAAAATAATAATATGAAACAATGGAAGATGGAAAAGAGTTTGATGCATAAATGAAATGAGCTCGACGGAATGTATCGAACTAAAATTTATTTGAAACGTGTTTCCTTTTTTTTCTTTTCCTTTTCCTTTTCGTATTCTTATTTATTTCTTACCACATTTCATATTTCATATCTCCCCTTATACAAATATATTAATTAATAAATATTTATATATTAATATTTCCTCCCCTCCCCTCCCCTCCTTTTCTTTTCTCATTGAAACATTCTAATAATATACATGACACATTCCTTCCTTTTCCTTCCTTCTTACCACCACCAAAATCCAATAATAACTCAATCACTCCATTTTAAAAATTATTTATTTTTCCGTATTTATTTATTTACTTCCTTCTCTTTTCCCCCTTTGTTGTTATTATTATTAATAATAATATTATTATCTGTTGTTTCATTTTTCATCTTCAACTTCATTTTCCCTTCATACTTTTTTTCCTTTCTTTCTTTCTTGTTAAGGCGGGGGGGGGGAAAGGAAAAAAAAAAGAAAAAAAAACGCCAATTAAATTTGATTTAATTTTGTCCTTTTGAAAACTATTCCTTCCGACATCATTCATAAAATAACCAAAAAACAAAAATATAATCAACAGCGACCAAATGCGTATAAATGACAGAAAGTTTTTTTTGTTGTTGTTGAAAACACGCACAAAAGCAAAAAAACAAAAACACCAACAACAACAACAAGAAACAAAAAAA
>NW_027124527.1:11025-11586 GCF_001457755.1 Trypanosoma equiperdum | reverse complement strand
AAAAAAAAAAGGAAGAAAAAAAATTTGTTAAAGTAATTCTAAAACAAACGAACAAACATTCAAATATTCGAATATATTTGTTTAACTTAATTATATATTTATTTATTTTATTTGCAAAACCCCAAAACAAAAAACAAAAAAAACAAAAAAACAACAAAAAACCTCTTCAGAAGAGAAGAGAACTGAAATGAAGGGCCCATCAATTGTTGATGGTTGAAAATGCCCATCCTTTTCTTATATTATAATATATATAATATATATTTTATGATATAATTTTATTTGAGCTGTCGATTATATAAAAGAAAAAAAGAAAAAAAAAAGAAAAACACAAAAAGCAAAAGGACGCACAAACCAACAACCGTAAAAACAAAACAAAAACAAAAAACAAAACACCGAGAAGTGATATAAAATTAAATACAGGTCTGTGTGTGTGTGTGTGTGGAAAAAAAAAATGAAAGTGTGTGTGCATGTAATCTAGTCGCTAAATAGAATGGAAGCCGTGTAACTTTTCTTTTTCTTTTCTTTTCTTCATTCGTGAAATTGAAAAGTAAAGGTAAGATC
>NW_027124527.1:10108-11015 GCF_001457755.1 Trypanosoma equiperdum | reverse complement strand
AATAATAATAAAAATGGTAACAAAAACTGATAAGAAGAACAACCCGAACACGACTTACTTCTTACTTATTTATCTTTTATCTTTTTGTACAATTAATTAATTAATTAGTTAGTTAACTGTTTTTGTTTCCCTTTTCGTTCTGAAGCACACTCGTCAATACCTTTACTCTTTTCTTTTTGATTATCATTAAATTTTCTCCACCTCTTCTTAATAAATTTATTTATTTAAAATCCTTCTCTTCTCTTCTCTTCCCTTCTCTTCTTTTTTTTTAAATTTTGTTCCCCCACACGTAATATATATTATTTATATAATATATAAACGATCACATAAGTAAATAGCAGAATAAATGAATATAAATAAATAAATATATATATAATTACTTGTGTATTTGTGTGTGAAATCTAAAGTTGCACGGAACGGAGGAGGAAAACAAATAAAACTAAAGGGAAAATAAAAAAAGAGGTTTCTGAAAATAACATAAAACTACACCACAAAAGCATTTATAGTGAAATTAAGGCGAAAAAAAAAAGAAGAAAAGAAGGCATGACTAAGCGCATGTGGAATATCTCTAAAAACAAAAACAAAAATGACAACAACAACAACGAGCCAGAAGTCAAAACAAACAAACAAACAATTGGACACACACACAAAAAAAAAATGAAATAAATAGACGATGAGGAGAGAGAAGCCCACAGGCTCAGCTCGCCTCAAAAATAAAATAAAAAACCTAAAAGGCTAAACGAAAAATAAAATAAAATGAGGAAAACTAAAAAAAAAAATGAGTAAGTTTATATGTTCAGGTTGAAGGATTTGGGAGAGCAAAAGAGGCACAGTTGCTAAGAAAGTGAAGGAAGAGCCACACAATGATAAGAGAAGAATAAGGAAATAGATTACGCGGCACAAAAAT
>NW_027124527.1:9752-10090 GCF_001457755.1 Trypanosoma equiperdum | reverse complement strand
GGGGGGGGGGGGGAGGAGAAAAAAGAAAGATAAAAAAAACCCAAAATAAAAGGTAGGAGGCGAATATCCGAAATGAATGTGCAAAGCGCACCAATTGAAATTAAACCGCCATAGTTTCCCTTTTCTCAACTCTTTCACCACTCCTCATCTAAATTTCCTCGTTTTATTCATTTATTTATCTTTTCCATTTCTTGCGGTTCTTTTCTCCTTCGCTTCCCTTTCCTCTTCCCCTTCCTCCTCCTTTTTTTCTTTTTGGCTCCCCCACTTCAATAACACGAAAGTCAAAACAAAACGGTAAAGATTCTTTTAAAGCAACCCCATCCAAAAAAGAATGTCAA
>NW_027124527.1:9410-9700 GCF_001457755.1 Trypanosoma equiperdum | reverse complement strand
CATATATATATATATATATATATATACAAATGTAGAAATACATTAATGTACACGTGTGAAACACATATAATAATAACAGTAGTAGTAATAATAATAAAAGTGGCATATGAAGACCGCAGCAATGACGCGAGAGCATCCCCCTTCCGAATGAGAGGGAAAATACCGACACGGCAATGTAGACGTGTATAACATATATATATATATATAGTCACAAGTAAAGTTTACATAAATAAGAATACGTAAATATGTGTATATATATAAAAATATATGCACACATACATGTATAAAAG
>NW_027124527.1:6327-9392 GCF_001457755.1 Trypanosoma equiperdum | reverse complement strand
ATATATATATATATATATAATTATACATAATTGCAGATTGCGATGAGCCGCCGCCTCGGCCGGCCCTCCACTCATTCACTCAAAACCAAAACCAAACCAAACTGACGTCACATCAAAGGAGCAGACAGACGAGGATGAGTGAAGGTGTGGGAACGGATTCCACTAACATTCTCCGTCATCACAATCAACCTGTTGCTGATGCTGATGATGATGTTGTTGTTGTGGCTGTCGCCTCGGTTGAGAATGGCTCTGCCGCCTATTTTGCTGACGCTGCGGAAAGGCCGCTTTGTTGCATGGTGGGGGTTGATAGCGAGGGCTCATGAATTGCTGCTGCTGCTGCTGTTGTTGTTGTGGCTGTTGCCGCGGCTGATGATGGGAGGCGGCAGTTGTGGCAACATGAGCAAATGATGATGAGGGAGGGGCAAAACACGGCGGTGCATCGGCTGCCAATTGAGTTGGCGTACCGGGGTGTGTGGGATAATGTTGCGAGCAGCGATTGGGATGAGGTTGGCGTTGCTGACAGTGAGCACTTGCCTGGCTGTTTCTCTTGGATGCAGCTGTAAGGGCAGTGCGAAGTCTCGTCTCAATGCGGGCGGCGTACGGACTGTTCTGCAATACCGGACGAAGGCGTTCGTTGACGTACTTCAATTCATTTTGGTCGGTGATACTCCCAATGAAGGTTTGCACCACAAAGTTCCCGAAACTGTCCTGCACGAGACGCTGCAAGGCACCGGGCTTACTGATCAGCTCTTCCATCAGGAGCCTTCGTACAGCCGGGACCCCACCACAAACCTTTATAGTTTCTTCTACGACATTACTGCCAAACTTGTTGCAGCTCATATTAAGCAGCTCCCCAGCGAAGCACGATGTAATGTATTCCGACGCGTCAAGGCCAATACTCTGAATGATACGTTGCACGACGTAGTTTCCAAACGGATCCAAGGCAACATGGGCGAAGTACGGTACCAATGGGGAAATTAGTTGCTTCTTTTGGGCTTCGTTGCAGAATTCCAATATGTGCATGAAAGAGATGCATCCCTGCTGCGTGGCGGCAAGGTACCGCGAGTGCGAGGCGAGCACATCAATAATCGGTTGGAGGTCAATTAACCGACGCTGAAAAAGAGACTCAAGGATGTGTCGGGTGTGCTGCGTCGCCGTACAGAGGTTCAGCACTAGTGTCTCCGTGAAGCATGAAACAAGAATTCTCGTGTGCTCAGCGCTCGCGTAGCTCTGCAGCGCACGAAGCACGTGGCAGCCATGCACATCAAGTGCTACCCTTTCCAAGTCATCAGCGATTTCCCTCACCATGGTATCCACTAAAGCGGCATCCTGCGAGGACAAGGCGTTAATCAACATCGAGCGACCGTCCGGCGTGCAGGCCAGTTCCACCACACGCCCAGCACATTTACGAAGAAACTCGCTGGTGGTATCAATGAGGGGATGGACATCAAGTGCCGTTGGAGCCGTCACTGCTTTACTATATATCGGCGCTTGGCTCGGGGGTGGCTGTTGTGAGGGGCGCGGTTGCGCGTACAGCTGATAGGGCTGATGCTGAATGACATTATGGCGCGGATATTGATGTTGTTGCGGTTGTTCCTTCTGCTGTGGTGGGTAATGCGGCTCCTGCTGGTAATGACCATAGTCGCCGCTTGTTGATGGGGCGGGTCGCGAGAGGGTCGGCACCGGGGGCGCTGTTGCTGTTGCCGTTGCCGCAGCAGTTGTCCGTTGTTGCGGATGCACAGATAGGTTTCTACTTTGGTGCGACTGCAGTGGTGTTTGAGGCGCAGCATATGTGTTATATTGTTGCGTGGTGATTGTTCCGTAGGGGCTCGTCGGGGGCCTCCGCATCGGAGCTGCTGCGGGGTAGGAAGAGAGTTGTTGAGCACACGCCGCACACGGGCACTCCGCGTAACTCAATGGTGGAGCGCTTGCAGGTCGTTGCAGTTCCACTGTATTGTTCACATCATGGTAAACACTTGGCACATACATGTCCGCCTCCGTTTGCGTGGCATTTGACTGCCGCTCCGGCTTGACGCGCGTCGCGGGCTCGTTAGTTACGGTGGATGAAGAGGGAATGGCCCTGGACTGCTCGTCCCGCTTTATGATGGCAGGCCTTCCACCTGCCGTATGGCCTCCGCCATGTGTATTCACATCGCGTACTTCCATAATGACTGGTGACGGAGGCTGACTAGTAGTGTCACTTGCGTCGTGTTGCGTTGCGTTTGTTTTCTTTTTTGTTTTCTTTTAAATGCCACCGTGGGAGATAGCCAGCGGCAATGTAAGTTTATATCCAAGTAGATAGAGCTACACGTGAAGGTATATGAAGTGCGTTTTCTACGCACCCTTTCCTTCCTCTTCTAAACTAACTTCCTTTCTTCCTTTACTTCTACCCTTTCCCCACGCTTTTGCTTTGCTCTGCTTTTCCTTCTTCTAATCTTCTCTAATGCTATCTTCCTTTGTTGTCTTCGCCTTATTTGTTTTCTTCCTTTTCACTTCGGGGGTTTAAATCCCCTTCGATTGTAATGCTTATCACAAGTTCACTCCGTATATATATATATATATATATATACTTTTCCCTTTGCTTATCTCTTTCTTTATATTAACTCTTTGCGCTTCCCTTCTGGATGCGTCCGTTGTTGAAATGTTACAAGGTGATGGATTGCGTGAGTTAGTCTTATATTTCTTTTTCTTTAGTTTAATTTACTTTACTCTTTCTACTCTAGGGCTAAATAAACCAAGAAAAAAGGTTAAGAAAAACGGAGCGTATGAATGGTGCCACATAAATGCAAGAGTACAGCGTTCAGGATCATGTACGCTTACATGTGTAGAGTCAAATAAAACTTCCATCAAAACAAGTAAATACGCTGATGAGCGTTCGATATTGTTGGACGAATACTGTTTTTCTGCCGATCAGATTCCAACTCAATTCCCGCTTCCCTGCTTTTTTTTTCCATTTTTGAAGCATATTACTTCTTATATTATCACTCCGCCTTTTCTGTCCGTTCACCCACACAACTAAAGGGCCTAAATCGATTCTAATATGAAGCAAAGACACCTTCTCTCCT
>NW_027124527.1:4574-6290 GCF_001457755.1 Trypanosoma equiperdum | reverse complement strand
ACACACACACACACACACACACACACACAACCTAAAGGATGTAATGAAACCGAATGCGGCGCTGCGGAACTAACACATCAGCCACCCTTCGTGATATCTATATGATGAGCAAGGGGGAAAAAGAAAAGAAAGAGGGGGGGGGGAAGGGGCGCAGTCGAAGTAACGAGGGAAACCCAGTGATGGGAAAGAGACGCAATAAAATAAAATAAAATGGGAGAGTCGGTGAAACTACGGAGGGAAAAGAAGTTAATCGGTGCATAAACCACAACATCACCATTTAACAAGGGGAAAAAATAGATGGCGAAGCGACTCAAAAGACGAGACGGGAACCTTTGCGTTTACATTCTTATAATATGCAAGAGAAATACAGGAGGCTCAGTTTACAGCCGCGACACATCACATAAATTGTCCTTCATTCTGCGTGTTTCACCTTCCGTCTTTGCTATTGAGTGCCTGTTTCATTGCGGCCTATCTTGTACGACTTTCCTTTTACCCACTACTCCCCGCAAGTGCCTCGTCGCACTCTGCAATGACGGCCTGTGAAATGTGAACAGCCGCGTGCAGAACTGCCGCCATGTCGGGCATATTCATCCCACCCACCGTTCCCTTAACACCGGCATCAAAACCTCTTCGACTACTGTCGTCCACATCATCACCATCAACATCGCGCTCGCTATTATCGTTACTGTTATCCTTTCCAGCTTCCTCCCGCGGACTGCGAATAAGTCGCATGGCATTCCCGCGGCGCGAAGGCAACTGCTGAAATCGCATGTGAAACACTTGCCCGAAGCTGTTGACTGCCACACGCAACTGCTGCGGCAGCGCCAACTCCTCCAACCGCGTTGGATCCACCACATAATGCCGCGTGGGCGACACATGCACAACACTCAACACCGGTAGCCGACTCCAATTTACTGCTGTGGCATACGGTTTACTGTAGTCCACTTCCAGTGAAAACCCGGCGGAGGCTTCGTGAAGGGTAACACTTGGTAGTCGTACAGTTTTGAGTGCAGCATGCACCGCTAGCGCCACGATGGAGGCCAAACTCCCCCCATGAGCCTGCAGTACATGCGCGTCCACATCAATACGAAAAGCATATCCCCCTCCAATATACAATTGTTCACCGGGAAATCCGCAACAATCCACCCGTTGTTCCGCAGTCTCTTCCACCGGCTTCTCCTCTGCTGCGCCTCTTCCCCCGAAGGCACCCTCCCTTTGTTCATCATCTCCCTCATCAGCAATAATCTCCGCCTCCGCAATTCCCAGTTGCTGCTGCCGCTCCTCAGCCGTAACGCCTTGTGCCCCGAACGTTTGACGGATGGCCGTTGCTAAGAAGGAAAGGAAGGCTTGACGGTAGCGGGCGCTGTTATTTCGCACCGATTGCGCGTAATGCTCCACCACAGCGGGAACGGCATCGATGTTGACAAACAATGAGCCACGCGGTGCCTGGCCGCGGTCGATGTCCAGTTCCACAACTGACGGTGTTGCAGCGGCCACAACAGTGGTACCATCGCAATGCACCTCAACACTACTGCCTTCAAAATGTGTGGTTGAGCCGCGGTTAGTCACAACGGTGAAGGGACGGCGCTGCGTAAGGGATCGGCCGTCACTGCGAACACCGTTTGCAATGCCGTCCTGCACCGTCCGTATTTCCGCCTCACTGACAACAGGGCCAAACTGCATTCTGTGCTAACGGTTATGCCGACGCTCAATACA
>NW_027124527.1:0-4564 GCF_001457755.1 Trypanosoma equiperdum | reverse complement strand
ATAATAATAATAATAATGCAACAACCCCCCCACAAAAAGGAAAAATAAGGAAAGGAAAGAGGGATGTAAAACTGTAAAGAGAAACCGCAGAGGAAAACCAGAAAAGTCGCCACGGGAGCTGCACAGACTTACGCTACCGGGAATATATATATATATATATATATATATATATGTTGGGTCACAGAGCAAGAAAAGGGCAAAATGGCTAACCGAGCACAATAGAAAAAAAGTGAATAATAACGAGCGTATGAACGGGCAAATAAAGGGGAACGGTCAGGAGACGGTGGATGCATTAGACCTTCATTGCCTCTCAGGACATTAGATGTGTGGAAAAGAAACTTTTAGAGCACCAGAACACATACACATATATATATGTACAAAAGAGATTGTAAATCAGGGGATGGTGACACCAAATGACACGGGGTAAGAGGAATAAACGAGCGCATGCTTACCTTTTTTTACCCAGACCCCTTCCCTTCCCTTTCCATTCCACGTTTTCCCTCATTGCTCCATACTACGTGATGCACTTTTAATGGATTGAAACTCTCGGTATCCCTACTCCTCTCCTTGTCTCAGGTCTCATTTTTGCCTTTTTTGTCGCTACCTTCACCATCGCTTCCCTCCACACTCACACACGTATGTTTCTTCTCTTATTCTAATTCATTTATTTGCCCTGTCTCATCTCTACGTTTTTTTTTCCTCATGTTTTCCCCTCACCTTCCTCGTTACTCACACCCGGGGCCGCTGCGGCACCTCACACGCTCAATTCTCAATATGACAGGGTGATATACTCGGGCAACGCATTTTATATAATTCACGCTTGTACGGATTCCGCTGTGGTAACGCCGCGTCCTGCAGTTCGGGGCGAGGAATGAACAAATAGAACAGCAGTAACAGCAACGACCAACATGCAGAGGAGAGTTATGACACTATACGTCGATTCAGTATATTGAGCTTCTCACCAAAACCGTAGGCAACAGGCCGCTTGTTAGCACGGACTCGCACCATTCCGCTAAGTTTTCCCTCCGCGTCACGCTCAATGGACACATTCAGCAGAGCGTCATCACCGAATAGCGTGCGGGCGTACATATTGCAAGACACGTAGCGGTGACCATTGTCACCTTTCCCATCAAATGCAGAAACCACCTCGTCGTCTTCCTCTGGATAGGGCTCCAACAACCGCGTGTTTGTCCCTTGCATCACATACTCCACGTACTCACGCATATCTGTTTTTTCTGTTCTGATTGCAACAGCATTTTCCCAGTCGTACTTGCACCACTTGTCCCGGAATTCTGATGCACTGCATTTGGCAGGTCTAACATAGTTCATAATGTCGACGCGGACGTTGTTCAGAACAACACAACCCCGCTCGTTCTGGGGACCCTCATACAAAACACTAGCGCATATGACGCCGGTCTCGGGGCTACCCACCTTGAGCGCCGTGCGGATCCTAACAGAACCGTGGGGCTGTATGGTGTGGACTTGTGGTCTTTCACAAAGCTTCATGCTGCCAAGTGGCGTCAACTCAATCGAGACATCTCGCAAGACGTTTGCTGTGCAGTTTGCAATGTACCAGTCCACAGTTATATCGAACTGATGCACCGTGACTGAGGCTTCACAATATAACGGATCACAGAAACCAGACAAGGGGACCGTCTTCTCAAGTTTTATAAGGAATTCTTCCGTCTTTTCGATAGATGCGTTTGCCACGACGGACCCCAAGTCGTCCACGGCTTCCAGCTCTAGCAGCGATCCCTTTCCTTCCATGATTTGTGTGAACATGACAGGTGTGTCCACGCTGCACAACGCCACTTGCTGCTCATCGAACGAGGTCCTACCAACAACATTATCATTGTTTCTTTTGTTAAAATCGAACCCATCACCGCCCGCAATGGACCCCACCTTATTCGTCAGTGAGTCGAGTGCCTTTGAAGAATCCTCTACAAAAGTCGCAAGAAGCGGCGATCGGGGATTAGTAATGTTAAGGAGTGCGAGCCGTATTTGCTCGTGGGTGGCATCATCAATCATACCAGCCGCCCCATCCATCGTGCAAAAACGAAGTACTTCGTTGAGCAGCATGATGGCGCTATTTTGCGCTTCCTTCATGGTGCTCTCGTCCACACCGCTGCTGTGGTGGTTGAACAGGCGAATGATAAGTTTAGAGAGCGTACTGGCAAGCGGTGCCGCAATGAAAAACTTTCCTCCCGTAAGCACCCCCCGCAGACCACAGTTCGAATCATTACCCTCCGCGTCTTCCTGAGTTTTATTGGAGGGTACAGACGACATCACGTACGTGCCATCTTCCTGCACGATCGTGGTCATCTGCATACGGGGCTTCTGTTGCCCCCCCTTGTGACTGTCGAAGTCCTCTTGTTGTTTCATCTGTTCTTTAACGGTGGGCTCTAGGGGTAATGGTTCCAAAGTATTGATGAGGAGTCTGATAACCTCCAATGCGTCGTCTGCTGATGTCACATGTGTGCCGAGTAACCACAACACCGTGCGAATTACTGATGGGCACCGAATCATACGGAGCGTCTGCCTGAGCTGTCTCAATGTTTCGCTACGTAGCGAAGGTTGTAACTGCAGAACTTCTCGAATGAGAGAAACGACTTCAAACCCCGAGTCATCTTCCTCATACAGGTACTCCAGGACCAAAGGTATCACTGCTGATGCCATGTGCGGCCGCCGAGCCACCGCTGTGCGGGTAGCGCGTATCAATAACTTCTTGTACTCGAGCAAAGACTCTTTGTCATCAACATCACACTCATTTTTAACCCAGTAAAGTTCCTTCTTAATCGCCTGCACGAACACCTCACTGTTTTGATTGGAGACGAGCTCCACTCCAAGTGTTACTATCCGCTTTCGAATTTCCATCGTGCCGTTGGCCAGAACGCTCAAAATGTCTAGCAGAGAATCCTGTAGAATCTTGCTGAACCTCTCCCGCATTGCATCGAGCTGATCCACCACAATCAGACGCACACTGATATCAGTGTGCGTCTTGAGCAAATCAATAAACGTTAACGCCGCCTGGCGAATAGCTGTTGGGGAAGTTGAGATGCTTAGAAGCGTTGAGGCACACTGATAGCGCACCGCTGGATTGTTTGATTGAAGTATGCTAAAGAGTACCGTAACATATCTCCCTTTGTCATAAGGATTCGCCCGTATCATGTGCCCTGCAAAATCCACAATGGACATTTGCAAGGTCGCTCCCAGACTCTCCAAATTCTTTGACTCCCGCAACTCTGCCAAAAACTTTACAACCCGATCGGGCGAACATTCCACCAACATTTCAAACGCGTTCCTACTGGCCGATACGTCGTTTTCCTCGCTAATAAACTTCTCGACAAGCTCAGCTGCATCCGGGAGCAACTCGGGGAACCTCTTAAAGATCCTATGCACGGCGAGAACAGCATTTCTGCGCACATATGTAACACGGTGCGTTAAATTCTGCACCACCGACGACACAAGCGGTTCCACCAGCTCCCTTTCCTTTACTTTGCACATGAACCGCAACGCAAGGCCCCGGATGTACTCATTGGGATGAAGCAGGTCCTCTCGCAGAAACGAGCAAATAAGAATCATTTCACTCAGCAGCTTACCACTCGCATCGGTTTTGTCTACCACTTCCCAGAAATATAAAACGAGCTTCTTAATATAATGATCATCAAGCGGAGTAATAAACTTGATTACAGTCATGATCATATGATTTTGCGGTTCGCCGTTAAGATGCATCCGGATCAATGCCTCAAGAGCGGACGCACGTGCCTTCATATCCCCCTTTTCCAAAGCTGATTTAAGTTCCTTCGAATTCACAGGAGCCCCACTCAACCCCACAAGAAAACTACAAAAACCCTCAGCTTTGGCCTCCATACTCACGACACTAAAAATCAATACTTCAATACAAAAAAAAAAGAAAAGGGATAACAGCAAAAAAAAAAAACATCATACAAAAAGTGTAAATAAAAAAAAGGTGTAAATTAAAAGGGAAATACAAAAACAAAAGGGTGAGAGGAGGCAGAGGAGGGAAGTTGGAAAGTGGAAGAGGCTAGGGATAAAGGGGAGAAGAGTAACCACACATTCACAGATGCTGTCCTCTATCAGTCACCCTCACCCAATATCTCGTTACCTCCACACTTTCACACCTTTCTTTCCCTTTCCATCTGGCCATCCGTCTCTCCCACGTCGCCCCTCCACTCCCCTTTACCCTCATCTTAACCCCAATCTCAACTCTTATTCCACACTCCCGGATATTGCACCCAGAGTGGAATGAGCAGACGAAAAGAAAGAAAGAAAGATATACGGGGGAATGGGGAACCACACCTGAAGTGGAGGCATCCGCACCGCTGGAGGTGACGTGGAAAATCTAACTGTGTCACAACAGCCCCCTAAACTTGTCTCTTCCCCAACCGCGCAGCGGGGACACGCCGGCAGGTACACCTGCACAACAATCCGCGCACGCCACGCACGGCCTCCGATGAATAGTAGCAAAAGGCAAAACAAATCACAAGGCATCATTGTGTGGTACCGTGTGACGATGGCTAATGCGACTGGAAACCGCTGTGAG
>NW_027123618.1:2192-2757 GCF_001457755.1 Trypanosoma equiperdum | reverse complement strand
TCGGTACACTTTCACTTAAGGACGAGGGTTCACCCACATCGTCCAAGGCCACTTCTGAAGGTCTACTCACTTCATGCTCAGACATTCCGTTTCGCAGTGCCAACGCTACGTAGACTTCATCCTGCCCTGACACTTGCTGCTGCGAAATCTCTTTTCCTCTCTCATCGACTGATCGTTTGCTCACTGTTTTCACCCCTTGGGTCTTTGCCTGCACTGATCCCGAAACTGCACCTCGTGGTGGTGGATGTGCATCACGGCTGTAGTTACGATTTTTTGCTTGCATTCCTGAAATATCCTCTTTCTTCTTCCCTCCTTTTCCCTCATCGTCCTCGCCCTGTTGTTTTTTTGTTCTTTCTGACTTTTGTGCTGCTCTATATGTGCTTTCCTCACCTGCAACAACAGGTGCCCCACTCACCTCTGGTTGGTGTAATACTTCAACCACTGTACCATCCTCGTTCTCAAGATCGCTTGCCTTAGGGCTGACTTTTTCACTACTTTTATTCTCACTTTCACCCCCTTCGCTCCTTTCATTGGGTATACTGCCATGGGTCAAAGGTCCCACCAC
>NW_027123618.1:0-2182 GCF_001457755.1 Trypanosoma equiperdum | reverse complement strand
TTGTGTGCTTCCTTGGTCAACCACCGAGACTGAGACCTCTGGCTGTGGCACGCGGCTATTGTCACACCGTGCTGCTCGTTCCCCTGAAGTCTCTCCTCTGCCAGTGACAATTTCGTTTTGCTGCTTTTTGGTACCCTGTGGTCCTTCTGCAACTGCGATTGTGCTTTGTTCCTTGGAAACGAGAGATGGATCATTCTTCGGCTCCTGTGATTTCTCAGTTACGCTTCCATCACTGTTCTTCAGTCTGCTCGTATCAGGCTTCGTTTTTTCTTCTCTACCTACTTTTCCCCTTCCATCTTCTTTATCCTCTTCGGTAAGTGCTTTCTCGTGAGCCAAAGATCCTGTCTCCCGCTGACTTTCAATGTTTGGAATTGCCTTTCCTTGCGGTTCCCCTTGTGCTTGGTGGAGGGGTCCAAGTTGCCTGCTCGGTTGCTGGTTAAAGTATACAACTTGCACCTCAGCCTTACTTATGACGACAGCACTCAACATCCATCTCGCCAGTACCAAAAACACGGCTGCTGTAATTCTCAACATCGTTTTGCTTCTTTTTTTTTTTAAAGTACCTACGCAACAAACTTACACAAAAAGCTACTAACAACAAGATAGGATTTTTCAAAATAAAAAATAAAAAATCGGGGAATACGCCTGTCGTCAGTAGCACAGAATACTTAGGTGTGTCGTACTCGTAGATGGAGGCACACAGAGTTCCTGAAATCCGCCCCCATGAATTAAAAAAAAAACACTTATTTAACCACCTGAGTCATTTACACTGCCGCGGTCGTAATAATAATAAAGAATGATATCCCCAACCACCACATATATGTGGTCATAACAATATTATTGGTGGTTTTCCTTTCGCTGTATCAAAGTCCTCCGAAAATTTTTAAAGTGTTTCGAATATGCAGGAGATAAGGAAGGAGACACATTTAGTCGCCACTGCTCAGCCCAATACAATTAAAATGTGACTGAACAAGCTCTCATATTCGTTTCAATACGAAGTTGAAGTAAGATGACAAGAATACAGAAGAGACGTACATCCTAAGGGTCTCGAACATTGTCTCTGTCCACAAACTCAATCACCGTTACATCTTCCCCTTTCGGTGGACTGTTTAATCTGCACGTACATCGACGCAATCTTCGTTGACAACACGCCCTCACTGGATAACTTTCTCTCGCTAATAACCGAACGGTTTCCAGCCACAGTGCTCTCTTACGTTTTTGCTTCCTTACCGGTGCTCAGCCCTTGGGTTTTGGTGCTGCAGCTACCGCATTGATAAACTTTTTATGAGGACCAGTTCCAAACGCCATATACACGCCAACGGGTTGTTTTGCTAGCATCCTCGCGTTCGTCATTTTTAGTGGGCAACAGTACTTACCTCTTGATGTTTCGCTTTTTGCTTGCGTCGAAAGGGGATGGTGTGCTTGTCGTCTCACTCCAAGCGCTTTTTTGTTAAGGAACGCACATGTAATATGTCCTGCAGTTCTGTGATGTGACAATATCATTGTTGCAAAGCAGTCGGTATAGTATGTATTCCATATCACTATTAGAGCATGAAGCTTCGAGACTTATTGGATTCACTTCTTTCCGCTGTCCAGCCCCTTTGGTTCTCTATCAGATAGCTTTCATATTGTGGGGCACATCTCAATGAGAACGGAAAATTTTGTAAAAAAAAAAAGTAAGACAACGCATGTTCCCACGCCCGGGACTGTTATTCAGACCCTTCTCCCATACATTTCCTGCAATCACGAATGGAAACGAGGACCTACACTGGTCCCTAGAACGTCATGCCTGTTAGCTTCGCAGTGTTAGTTACGTTAAGATCCCCGTTCGATCAACTTTCCCCCTCCAACAAGAAGCCACATATTCGTTGTGTTAGACGTGGATCCACGCTAAACGCCCTGAGCAGAGGATTATACGTTCACATTCCCCTCCCTCACCCTCAAAAATAATGTACTGACATACAATTCGGTAGCGGCACTTTTGCACGGGTGGGCATTCCCTCGAGTTTGGTGTAGACCGCCGCTTGCTCGAGAGAGGCAATGGTGCACTTCCACCAGAAGAGATATTATTGTTGCGCACGGGCTCGCTCAAGCACGCGTTCTTTCCCCCCGGCGACAACTCTTGCTGTGAGCTCCTACGTTCCAGCGGCCACAGCAACAAAATAATACAGCTCTGCACTAT
>NW_027123099.1:0-1222 GCF_001457755.1 Trypanosoma equiperdum | reverse complement strand
AGTGTGTATTGGGTGAGGTTAGGGCCCTCGTTGCTGTTCTCTAGAGTTAGTTTCCACAGCGAATGTCTTCGCAGCCGCATGTTTATGCTTTATTTTCTGTTTTCGGGTCCGTCTTTTTCGTCTGCTTTCCTGTTTTTGCTGGCTTCGTCGGTTACCCTAAAAACTAGGCAAAGGAGAAAATACTGTATGATCTTGTGTGCTTGGCCGTGCTGCAAAAAAAATACATAGTTGATTCGGGAAAACGACATTCTTAAGTAAAATCTATATCGATACACATCTGTTCTCTCCCCTGGTTTCGTAGTTAAGTAGATTTCTCGTCGCAAATAGTGCCGGCATAGATCCCCGTGGGTGGCGAGTATTTAGCTTACACTACGGATGAATCTGCCTCAACATGGCGCCAGGGTCCAGTACCAGAAGAGAAATCGACTGGGAAGCCAAATGTTCCACCAAAAAGGCAGCCGCAACACCGGATATGGTGCGACCGTTCCGTGGGGAGAGAACCATTACTTAGTGTTCCACCACGGTTCAGTACTCTGGTCAGGTGGGGAACCAAAATCCCTGATACAACTTCCGTCCGTGGAGGCAAAAGAATATGGTAAACATGGTTCAGACTCAACGTGGAAGGGATCGAACGGGTGCCAAATGAAGACCGTACCTCTAGACACTCGCACATGCGATCGCCCACCAGTGGGTATCAATTCTCCAAAAAAAAGAACAGGAAGTTTAGTGAGTATGAGCGTTGGTCTCCGGCGTTGAGTCACACACTACCACGCCCTCAGTGTGTGGCGTGCGTAAATGCATATCGTCACTACCCTCTGGCGAACCGACTGCATGGTTCTGACTGTTGCGCGAGGAAAAATTTTTTAAAATTCCGTAGTTGACTATTTCGAATATCCCATATCTGTCTTGTGATGCTTTTAAAAAGTTCGCATCAGCTCGTAGTCAATAGCCTGTCGTCATCGTGTCTCAGAGTCAGTTGTGGTACTATACAATGTGCTTTCACCAAGAGTTGGGGGAACATTTAGCGTTTGTCGCGGCATTTCCGTTGCTGTCCAGCATTTTCTCAACAGTCCCTGCTCTATAGCGTCCACCACTCGTGTAGAAAAATTAGCTTCTTAAATTGGTGTTTACTTGTTGTTCTGTTTCAGTGCGGCTGATTTTGAGTCTTCTCATGGTTAATACTTTGAATGTGCAAGTGTTTCTAAATTTTATATTGTTTTTG
>NW_027124563.1:0-2693 GCF_001457755.1 Trypanosoma equiperdum | reverse complement strand
CCCCCGCCACAACGAGAAATGGACCTCTAAACACTTAGTTTTAGATTTGTTGTGTGCCTCACACTGTGATTTCAGATCGACTGCTCGTTTATGGTTTTGGTTGCCGCTTGTTGAGCTCGGTACCGTCGTTGCCGCACTCCGAAGCAGCCTGACTCCTATAGTGGCCAGATCCTTGGTGGAAGCTCTAAGAGCCAGAATTATGGCTCTTTTCGCGTTTTAGAGGTATTCTGGATCTTTGAGGCTGTGAACTATCTTCTTCATCCATGCTAGCCGTTTGAAGGTGATCCAAGCTGGTGCCGGCTTTCCGCTGTATGTTACGCGAGTTCCCCGTCGTGTTTTGTGTCAACATTTGCTGCCCACCATCTTCCCTACGTAAGTCGCACTACTTGTGTTTTTTAAAACTTTCTTAATGTTGTTGCTTCGAGATTGTAGTTCTTTTTTTGGTAGCTGCCCAACCGCTTCGTTGTCGTACAGTTTTATCGTCTCGTTGATTTTGGTGTCACCTTGCCGAAGTGGAGCGCCTCTTGGCACGTTGAAGTCTTGGATATCGCATTGGTCGTGCGTGTATCGGCGGTGCTGCGCTGGCGCTTCGTTTTCCGGTTTTAGATCCATGAAACTTTTTTGCCAGTTCTTTTATCATCCATTGTTTATTAAATAACATTCTGTTGCTTCTGGTCGGGGTTAGCTACGTTTATAGCGATGTCACTTCCCGATTAGACTTGCTGCGTATTTTGTAGCCTGTTTTTAGCGTGACCTGTTTCACGGTTTATAGTCCTGCTTTTTTCCGTATACCTTGGATCCGTTGCGGCTGTTTGGGTCCATCGCCCGTTGTTCTTTTGTCGGCCGACTTGTCCGGACTTCTTGTTTGCCGTTAAAATCTCCTTATGCAATGTTAGCGGCGTTTGCTGCGCTTTCATGGTCGTGAAACAGCTTTTTCCAGGTTGAGCTGAGCGGCTCACGTTAAACTCTATTATGTCATTGACAGCTGCTGCTGCAATTGCCTCTTTCTGGGTGATTATTTCCTTACCGGCACTGAAGTTAATTAAGTCGTATTTATCAGTGAGAGAGCTGGGCTCACCCTAGACTGCCCCTGTGCGTTTTAGAGCTTGTTTCCCAAATGGTAAGATGGCTGGCAGTCCTTACAGCCTAACCGATTTATACGTCAGCGGCTCTTTTTTATTTGTGCCGCTGACTTTGGTGCTAGTTTGTGACAGCTAATTGCATATTTATTGTCGCAGTTACTGCTTATTACAACTTAAAGGCTACTGTCTTTCTCTGCGTAGCATATTCTTCTGCCGTTTGTTTTGATTTTTTTTAAATTTTAAACCATGGAAATTTCTAATGGTCTGATCCCTATTTACTAATTGTGTAAAAATATCCTATTGATCTCGTTAAGCTCACTTTGTAAGTAAGTAAAAATACAAGATTTATTTTATAAAATTTTCTCTGCTGTCATTAGTGTATAACATTACGTCCTGCCATCAAATTAAAAACTGCCGTTGCTACAAGTTTGGCATCATTCTCAATCAATTTGCTTTTTAGATAGAGTTTCTCCGTGAGAATCCTCGAAATTCTGCTGAGCTGCGCTCTAATCTTTTTCGCAAACGGCATTTTAATCCGAGTCGGCACGTCAGTTTCACATTTTATGTATTTCATTCTGCTGGTTGCACACCCGCATCCTGAGCAGTGAGGAGTTGCTTCTGTTTCATTGGTTATATAATCCTTTTACTTGAAACTTATATGCCAGTTTCCCTTCTATTTGAGCCATCTTTTTCTTGTCCTTGGTGTTACTTTTTTCATTCTTTAAGTTTTACAATGAAGAAAGTTGTGTCAGGAAATTAAATTTATTCTGGAAACAACTGTGTTTTACCTGTTTCTGTCTGCTAAGGAGGATTCAGTTGTACTTCCATGTGTAGCTTCGTTTATAATATACTAAATTTTCCATTTATGTTGTTTCTACACACCTGTTTTTTGTGGATCCTAAAAAAACAATATGCTTCCTTCTATCTAATGACTTTGTCATTTCACCAAATTTTTGAGTCCACTAAGATTCATCAGTTACTCACCGTCATGTGAAGAAATACCGCTTTTATTCTTGTATATCCTTTCGTCTTTTGGTGATTTCTTGACAATGGTACCACAATTTCTAAATTAGATTCTCCTTTTAACACCTTGTGCAAGCCTGAGTCTAATCATAAGCCGCTTTGTTTTTCCGCAGACTCTTCCAGAGAGTAGTTATGTCTGGTGAAAACCTCAGAATCACGCGCATTTTGCGCCCTTCGTCTGTTTTATTCTCTTTAATTAGATTAATTGTAGCTATTATAGTGCTTTGGGTAAAAACAATGCGCTTTCCTAAGTGTTCTTTAGACCATATTGACTGTAGTGGTTCTAGATGCTTTGTTCTGCTTCTGTACATTAGCTGCGGTGACTCTACTTGTCTTGTACACTTAACTCTGTCTCTTCCTCATATTGCTACGTATTATTCACATAGTAATGCTTGCGTTTTAAGTTAGGTGTATACCTTCTCGCTCTCTCTCCCTCTCTCTTTACCTCTCTTAGTAACAATTATCGTGACCCTTTTTAATCACTCACTTACTCTTATTTCACCCTTTCCTTTGCTTAGGTGATTCTATTTTGAACATCCCTTTAGAATTAACCAAGACTATTATTATTATTATTATTATTATTATTAT
>NW_027124274.1:4276-5002 GCF_001457755.1 Trypanosoma equiperdum | reverse complement strand
TTTTGCTATTTGGAGCAACTCCTAGTCTGGCGTACAGGAGAAATGATAATATACCGTCTTTTCTTCTGCCAGAAGAATGACTTTCTGCATTTGTCGTTGTTTTCTTTCATATTTTTTTGCTTCTCCCAACCCATAGGTAGAAATATTTTCCCTTATTGTTATCTTCATCTCTTTTTTCTCCTTTTAATATGGTGTACTGACTCTTCAGCAGCGAAAACTATTATATGAATACCACGCTCTTTAACTGTCGTCATTTATAACCTATAATTAAATATAAAATAGATACCGTATCTCTATCATTTCTTTGTAACTTATACACATCTCTTTGAGGGCTCATGATGCTTCACTTTATGGACCTTCCGCGTATTTACTACTCTTTTTTTGCGCACAGTAATTCATTGGTTTTTATAGTTTTAATATTGTTATCTAGATAATATTATATCGAGTTCTACAATTTTTGACCATTATTACTATATTTGCTGTGAATATTTTACACCGCTTCACGTGTACACGATTCCTTTCCACATTTCTGCTTCTCTGCTGTCAAAAAAATTAGAATGCTCTGACACATTAAAAAATATGGATGACATCGTCTCTGCAATAGTGTTTGTCCATTTTTGTGTGAATTTTGGTGAAGCACTATTTCTCCTGTTTTGTTCTATCAGTGAATGTGCTTTTACCGCGGATATATTAGACACCACCATTTTTCCTATACACTGAACTCAC
>NW_027124274.1:0-4266 GCF_001457755.1 Trypanosoma equiperdum | reverse complement strand
TTCATTTTCCTTTCCATATTTTTAAGTATAATGATGCACATAGTCACATTTGTGTATGAACCTGCGCATATTCTATCTGTTGTTCTCCCTTCGCTTTCTGCGTCACCACTAATAATATTCCTTGTCCTCTCTCACATTTGCTCACTCACTTCCGTTGCGTCTTTTCTACTTATTAAGTGCTTCTTTTATCCATTTGACTACGTCTTCATAACCACTTCTATTATCATATTAGTATATACACATTCAAAACACTCTCCTACCATCGTTATTATTAAAACCCTAAATTTCTTCTAATATCCATAAAATAAATCAAGTAGACAAAATTGGAATTTCACTAATTTTTGTACACTATCTCTATACTACTTTTCATTTATACGCTACTATCATGCACATTTTACTGAAGCTTGTATTTTATAATTTTACTAAGTCTCTTTGATTATATTTTGTAAATTAGTAAAAAGATGAAAATTAAAGTGTTAGAATATATAAAATTGTTTGCAAATTTATCAAATTCTATCAAAATACCAAATCTTCAGAAGTTCGTAAATTTCATACATTTGAGGAAAAATTCTTAAAAATGCTAAAACCCCTAACAAACTTATAAAAACAGAGGAAATTAGAGGAAATTGTTTAATTAAATAAAAGCTGAAATCTTTGCACCCATTTCCTTCCCATTTGCATTCAGGAGCCTTGGTGCATTCGGGTTCCAATTTCCCTTTGCATTTCTCCTCTTTTTTCTTGTCCCCTTTTTCTTTGTTTTCTCCCTCTCCTTTCTTTGTCGGTTTGCAAACTCCATTCACAAGTTCGCAATCACCATTACAGGCATCTTCAGTTTTGCTACTGCATTGTTTTTCTGCTGATTGGTCGCTGCCGGGGGCTGCTGTTTCCTTTTCCTCTGTTTGTGTTTTGTACCGTCTGCCGACAAAGAAAGAAAGTGCTAATTCCGCTTCTGCCGAGCTGGCGATCTCTTCGATGCGTTGTGATTTCGATTTCCCCGCAATTTTGAATTCCACCTTCGGCTGTTTTAATGTATTTAAGAAGGTTTCTGATAGTGCTTTAGTGTCGCTACCGTACGTTGCTTCTATGGCTTTCTGTATTTCTCCTCTGTCCGCTGGTTTGCTGCCATCTAGTTCGCCAGGGCTTTCCACTAGTAGTTCAGCCGCAATACGGATCATATCATTGTCGTTTTTGAGGGTTTTGGCTGACGTCGAAGATATCGTGGGCACTGCTTTCGGCAGGTTGTCTTTTGAGTTGCAAATTGCCGAAGCAAGTTTGTCAATGTAGCCGTTTCTTTTCGTAGTGGGATCGCTCAGAGGCGTGCATCCTTGTGATTTGTCGTTGCTTTTGTAGTAGTTTGTTGTTGTGTAGCTCGGGTCGTCGTCGAAGGTTAGATCTACACCTATGCCATCTGTTAGGGTTTGTCGGGCGTTGCTGCTGTCTGCGCAGTCTTTGTTGCTGTTGGTTCCTGTTGGGTTTGTGGCGACCGTGCCGCTGGCTAGGGCTGTCAGTGTTGGTATTCTGTACTCGAAATAACTGTCCGGCGCTGTTTTGATTTGCTTCGCTTCCGCTAGCTGCTGTGCTGCTTGCTTTAGGTCTGGTTTGCCTGCGGCCGTGCTAGAACACGAGCTGTAGCGGCTTTGTGTTGGATTCAGCGTTATCACACATTGTCCGGTGGTTGTTCCGCTCGTTAGTACCGACTGGCTAGCTCTGAAAGTTGCGCTTTTCTTGGTGGGTACAGTTGCAGGTCGCATGTCGAGGGCCGCGTCGATTAGACCGAGGCGGTGTCTCAGCTGGTTGACTGCGTCCTTAGCTTTGCCCAGCTTCTCGGTGTTTTGTGCTTCTTTCGCTGCTTTTTTCACCTTTGCTAGTTGCTCCAATGCGCTGTAGGCTCGTTTTTTGCTCACTTCCGTTACTGCCGCGGCTGCTAGTTCATAGGTCCTAGCTTCGTCGTTCAGTGCATTAACTGAGCTTACTGCGTTCGCTATTGCATTTTCGAAGTGGTCCTTCAGATTTAACAAGTATATTTTTTCGGAGCAAAGGTCGCTTACTGCATTTACTGCTGTCTGACCAAGTTGTGCCTCTACGGTTTTTATGCTAAGCAATGTTGCCAGGAAAGCTATAGTGGCGGCTGCGTGGTGAGCAAAAAACATACCGATGTCAGCTGTTTGTCGTTTTTCGGATTGGCTTTCTTACTACCTCTTGTCAGATATAATACAGGAAATGCAGCTTGTAAGGCTTAAATTCAGGTTTGGTTGGACTTAAAACTTCGTGAGATACCGCATTCTTTCATCGAACGCCACGAACTTTTAGAATTTCAGATGCGGTGAAAATGCCTCTGGGGCGGCGGTGGTTTTCCCACATTTCTGGTTATAGTCACCTGTATCGGCTGGTTTTAGAGTATAACATGGAACATCAGATAATCTGTTTTGCTTGGCTTCTACATACAAACATTGTTGAGCGTAACACAACGCGACGGATTAGTGCCACTACATCTGCTAGTGTGCACCTTATCCTTTACATTTCTTAATTACAAATTGTATCTCTTTACAATATTCTTGCCCATACCCGCCCCTCATTCATTAAACCTCCTACCTATTCCGTTCATTTGCGCTTCCTCAAACAATCAGCAGTCATTAGGCGTGGCTGTTTTTTCTTAATTTTATTTCTGACACAGGAATCCGCAATCACATTAAAAACAAGAGTTGCTACTATCTCCTTCGTAAAATTATCTGTCCCTTTTCAGTTAAATGTGAAACACAATGAACACCTGTATAATTTCTTTATTTTCTGTGCTCTTCCACAACTCGCCGCTTTTTTCCGTATTTCTTTTCTTCTTTTCTTTTTCACCTTCCATCACTTCTTTCGCAGACATTTGCAGACTCCATCTTCGCTGTACGCTAGGTTCTTCTTCTACCTCATTGGCGCCTCAATCATTTATTTATATATGATTATTTACATCGTCATGTTTGCGTTTGTAACTGAAACACTCAACCTCTCTTTCGTTCTGGCCGACTTCTTTACCTAGTCTTATTGTGACTTTCAAATTATGATTTCTTCTATTTTGGCCGTATATTCATTCTCCACCACCAATTTTATTATAATATTAGTATATACGCACAGAAACACTCTCCTATCATTATCACTATCACTATAACAATAATAATTATTATTATAAACTGAACTAATATCTATAAAGTAAAAAATATTATAAGTGCAATCATTTTCCAAACCCTATCATCATTGTACTTTACACCTATAAGATAGTGTTATGCCAATTTTAATAGCATTTTCACATTTCGCAAAGGTTTTACAAAAACTTTTAAAATATATCAAAATTTAGCAAATTTAATAAATTTGAGAAAAATATTTTATAAACTTACTTTTAGAAGCAAAAATACAAGAAAAAGAGGTATATTAATAACAACAGAGTTTTACTTGTGGTATTTCCTTTTGTTCCTGCGGTTGTTGCCACTTTAATCTTGCACCCACTCCCTTTGAATTCACAACCGGCTTTACCGTTGCATTTAATTTTTTCCGTTTCTGCATTGCAATCCTCTCCTTTTTTGCCTATGTCTTCTGTCTCACCGATATTTCTTACACAGTTGAACGCAAGTTATTGAAGAGCCCACTGTCTTTCCAGTCGCGCTAGTGAATCGGCTGCCTCGGTATTGCTGTCGATTGAGCCGATGTCTGCCGTTTCCACTTTGTTGCCCCTGCATACTTTAACCAATTTTTTTCGATCAATTTTGTGAATTTCTCGTTGAACTCCTTTTCGGTGGCGCCATACTCAGTTTGCAGATAATTGACTGGCTTCCTGTTGGCTGGGCGTTCCTCTTCTGCGTCGCTTCCTGGTTCCTGTGTGTTTCACCATCTGCATCCAAGCTGGTCCGTCTTGCGTGTAAGCACCCTGTGGAGCCATCTGAAATGCTTCGAGGTGCCTGTTCTGAAGTGCGCCAGAAGCGACTCGCCCAGACCATCCAGATTGGTGTGCTTCAGTGCCAGCCGAACTTGGTCGAGTGGCGCGCTACGATGCGTACGTGGAATCCGGCCCTCCTCTAAGGCATTGTACATCGCATTCCGGACCTGCGACTCCACACCCGTCACAATGTCAGTGATCCACGCTGGATACGATTGCAGCCTTGCGTTTCCCTGCTCAGCTGCCTTTTCAGCTGCTTCATTGCGCGCCAGCCACGCAGTACGAGAACAAGAACAGTAACTCCACGGACACAAGAAGCTCTTCCACATCACCGGACAGCAGCATCTTAG
>NW_027123517.1:468-1746 GCF_001457755.1 Trypanosoma equiperdum | reverse complement strand
CCAGAGAAAGATTTAAACTTCCAACGACAATTTAAACGGTTTCAGCAACTCTATCCATCTGGAAGACACAAGCAGGAACACCTTAACTAAGCGAATAATAGCCATACAGTTTAAAAGGCCCATCCTAGAGTTGCAGCAAACGAAAAACAAAAATAGCTCGTTAGAAATATCACTAAAGAAGTTCTTTCTTAACCTTATGTCGCTCATAACAAATAAGTCACTACTTCCTTCAGGTAAAATAACTTTTTCGACCATAAGCTTCAAAAGGGAACGCACCAAGGTCGACTAAAATCGGCGAAACGCCGAATCACCAAAAGAAGTTTTCGGAAATGTTGTGTAACTCATTTATATAATACTCATCACTTGGTCCCAGCACCACCCGCCATTTTCACCCGTTGCAAGTGTTAGCGGTATCTGCTCGACATGGTACAAAAAACAGCCTTTTTAATGTTTTTTGTACTCACAAATAAAGAAGTGAACCGAGGAACCCAGGCAGGCAATGCGAAACCAGCAAGCAGGATCCGTAAAAGCGATCTTTAAGATCTTGGTGCCACTAATGGTTGTACAGTATGCCAGAGCAGCCGATAACTCCATGAGCGAGGCGATAGCGACTTCAACTCGCCAACTCTCAACAAACTACAAAAACGTGGCTGTATCTCGAAAGGTTGCTGCGGCCGGTCTGGAGGAAGCACAAAACGAAAACCGCAAACTAACGGCAAAACTAAACTTACTTTTACTGATAGCACCAGACTACACGCAAGCCATCCAAATCATTCTAGCACTAATCGAACGGCGAACCGCCGCGGCCCAAAAAAATGCAACTCATCTTTTAACAAAAGGACCAGCAGCTGTGGCAACAGAAGCTTATGCTGCAGGTCGAATCGACGAGTTTGTTTCTATCTGGAGGCAGGCGCCCGGCAATGACAAGAGCACAAACGCGTGTATCAAGCCAAGCACCGGCGGCAACTACAAGCCAGCTTTTGAAGCAGCGTGCAAAGCGCCTGACTACAACAGCCAACAATCAACAGAACAAACGCTGTCGGCCATAGCTGAAGCACAACTTCCGAGCTCAGCAGCGCTGGCAGCACAGGCCACGGATTGCAAACTGGCAACTAACGGCCTAACAAACTATATAGGGACACCGGGAAATACACAGGCGATAAAGTGGGGTGACGGCATACTGACGGCTGATGCGACCGACGACCTGCGCGCCGCCTCCTGGTCAGACAAAATCCCAACAAATCCATCGCTCAACGCAGCGAAAACGAGCATAACGAT
>NW_027123517.1:0-458 GCF_001457755.1 Trypanosoma equiperdum | reverse complement strand
CAGCACCGACGCCAACACCGATAACAACCGTCAACACACTAGAGCAAGCGATACCAGCAGGTGAGCCACAAGGGGAATGGCTGCAAGCGGTAAAAGAGGCCACAGGCAACGCCGAACTAGGAGTGGCACAAACAAAGACCAAAATAGACAATTTCTTCGGCAAAAAACGAAACGACAACATCAGCAGACCATTCACTCTCATGATCAGACAACTTAGCTTCATGACAGCAAAAAAAAACGCGAGGTGACATTCAAGAGTTTTTTCGAACTAAAGCCAGAGGACGTCGGTGCGCTAACAGCGGCACAGCTAAAATACTTAAACACCAAGCCTAGCTGCCCCCACAAAGATTCCAATAACAACAACGACGACAAAAACAATCAAACCTGCAACAAGATTACAAACCCAGAGGAATGCAAGCCCGATGTGGGATGCAAATATAACTCTACAAGTAAAGCCT
>NW_027124418.1:7959-8430 GCF_001457755.1 Trypanosoma equiperdum | reverse complement strand
AAAACGGCTAAACTGCATAATATAGCACATGCGAATTGTTAGAGGAACTTTATAAAGCACATATGGTCAAAAAAGGAAACTGTAGAACTGTCCTATAGCTGTTAGAGGTGGAAATTAACAGGATAAAAAGAGCTAGCAATCCATATAAAGGTGGTTGCTGATGGAGAGCTAACAGTGCGCATTAACAAATAAAAAGTATCAAAGAAAGAAATTTCAGGAGCAAAATTGCCGAATCTTAGACACTATCGACACAAAGCGCAGCCGGTGCCCAACTTCAGAGGCATAAGATCAACCATTTCTGGAAGAAGGGGAAACGGTACCTTTTTTTTCAAAAAAGAAGCAAAATTTGCAAATTAACAGCTGATGACTTATTAAAATTGAAAAATGATGTAAATTAAGATATCAGACAATGAGGATTGGAATTTAAAGTGGTGAGCACGTACAGCATAGCACTTTCTTTTTATGTCGCTT
>NW_027124418.1:7801-7881 GCF_001457755.1 Trypanosoma equiperdum | reverse complement strand
GTTCTTACTACGTAACAAAGATGTTATATTGCAAGCTAATCGAACTCTATAGCACAATAGTGGTGATCAGATAGAACAGA
>NW_027124418.1:7727-7791 GCF_001457755.1 Trypanosoma equiperdum | reverse complement strand
AAAAAGGAAACTTTGTATATTTATATTTTTGCCGTTTTGTTTCTCTATCACTCTAAGGAACAGC
>NW_027124418.1:7386-7717 GCF_001457755.1 Trypanosoma equiperdum | reverse complement strand
TAGATGCGCTAACTGTAGGGTGGTGTTTCTTTGATTTAAAGGTACACCAGTTGCACCGGCCTACCAAGCTGTTTACTTGCACATGCCCAACCCAAACAACATCGACTCCTGTGACTTTAGTTTTTTCCCCCCCAAAAATGAAACTTTGTATATTTATATTTTTGCGGTTTTGTTTCTCTATCACTCTAAGGAACAGTAGAGGTAGCAGATTCATGAAGCCGCTATTACAGCTAGCTATCGCCCTAATAATTGCACCAACCTTTGTCAGAGGCGCCGGAGAAAATGCAAATGAATTCAGGGATATTTGCGTCTTGAACAAACTTTTAACGGA
>NW_027124418.1:7088-7376 GCF_001457755.1 Trypanosoma equiperdum | reverse complement strand
GAGAAAATGCAAATGAATTCAGGGATATTTGCATCTTGAACAAACTTTTAACAACGAAGATACCAAATCCAGAGATCGGTGAAGGTCAAACAACGAACAAAAAACCTGTCAGCACCAATGTTGCAGAAGTCATGTCTGAGGTGCTGCAGCTCAACCTCACCGTTGTGGAGATAGCCAAGGAAAAGGTACTTCAAGACACAACAGAATACGCCGACATGAGCAAAGTAAAAGAAAAGAATGAAATAGAGGGACACTTTGAAAAGCTCGACAACGACGAGCTAGCTTCCA
>NW_027124418.1:6851-7078 GCF_001457755.1 Trypanosoma equiperdum | reverse complement strand
GGAAAGAATGAAATAGAGGGATACTTTGAAAAGATCGACAACGACGAGCTAGCTGCCCTACGGAAAGCATACGCCAAAGGAAGAAAAGGAGAAGGAGCGGACGAGGCATTTATGAAAAAATTTGCATTACCCCTAAACGAGAAGATACGACAGAAATTTAGACCAGTGCTCGCAGCTTTAACGCTGCGCGCGATGTCAATCAAAAAAAAATAACAGACGCCGAACAG
>NW_027124418.1:6233-6841 GCF_001457755.1 Trypanosoma equiperdum | reverse complement strand
TTTATGAAAAAATTTGCATTACCCCTAAAGGAGAACATACGACAGAAGTTCAGACCAGTGCTCGCAGCTTTAACGTTGCGAGCGAGGTCAATCAAACAAAAAATAACAGACGCGGAACACCGAATCGCTCAAAGCCGAAAAAATGTGCGGGAGGCGCTGTTACAGGCGCTATACGGGCCAACTTATCGGGCTGTCATATGGCCGACAGACACCGACCCTGACCAAGAAGTCAAACCGTTTAACCCAGAAAAGCCATTTCCATGGGAAGGTGCAAGCCGCGAAGCGACCTGCAAGGCGGCCAGTGCCACGGACAAAACAGCGGGGGAAGCTCTAGCAGCGGACCTGGTTTGCCTCTGCAGAGGTGGCAACAGCGGCGACGCCGACAAAGCGAGGCACTGCACTCAAACAGACACAGCAACCGTAGCAGAAGTGGACTCAACAACGCCAGCCACAAAAGCGCGGACGAACTACATAGCCTTAGCAAAAGCCTGCGATACAGTAGCAGAAGCGCAAAACCTTGCGCTAAGCCCGGCAACACTGGCAGAAGCAGTAGCCACGGTACTCGGCAAGCTAGGAGCAAATTGGGTAACACTAGGAGCCGGGCCGGA
>NW_027124418.1:5251-6223 GCF_001457755.1 Trypanosoma equiperdum | reverse complement strand
TCGGGCTGTCATATGGCCGACAGACACCGACCATGACCAGGAAGTTAAAGCATTCAACCCGGCCAAGACATTTCCATGGGAAGGCTCAAGCCGCGAAACAACCTGCAAGGCGGCCAGTGCCACGGACAAAACAGCGGGGGCAGCACTAGCTGCAGACCTGGTTTGCCTCTGCAGCGGTGGCAACAGCGGCGACGCCGACAAAGCGAGGCACTGCACTCAAACAAACACAGCAAACGCAGCAGAAGTGGACGGCACAACAACAGCCACAAAAGCAAGGACGAACTACATAGCCTTAGCAAAAGCCTGAAATACAGTAGCAGACTCGCAAAACCTTGCGCTAAGCCCGGCAGCGCTCGCGGAAGCAGTAGCCACAATTCTAGGCAAACTAGGAGCAAATTGGGTAACACTAGGAACCGGCCCAGTCCAAACGAGTTTAGCACAAACTCGAAAAAATTACCTAGGAATCTACGTAGTCGACACTTCGGCGGCAGCATGTGATGCAGCACACGCAACTCCAAAAGGCACTGCTGGAAAGGGGGTATGCGTAGACTACACTGCACAGCTGAAAACAGGCAAGGGCATCCCATGGGTCACACAGGTCAGAAAGGCAGCGGCAGGACTGCAAGAGATCGCAAGTGAATTCAGTCAGGTAACCGCCCTACTAGCACAACTTCAATCAATACCGCAGCAAATGAAGGCAGTATTGCTAATGGGACTTTCCTCAGTCACGCAACAACCTCCCGTAGACACAACGGCAAGCAGCGGCCCGGCTGTGGCTCAACAAAACAAATGCAAAAATCCACCAAACAAAACAAAAGAGGGATGCGCAGCGACCGGCTGCGACTTCGACAGCGAAAAAAAGGAATGCAAACCTAAAGATGGAGAAGAACAAACAAATGCAGGAACAGGAACAGGAGCTGCAGGAGCATCAAATACGGAAGCCAAAAAGTGCTCCGATAAGAAAAGTGAGGG
>NW_027124418.1:0-5241 GCF_001457755.1 Trypanosoma equiperdum | reverse complement strand
TGTGAGCTTGGTAGTATTTTATCATTCTAGGGATTTTTGTTAATTTTATGAAATTTACTTCTTTGATTGAATGTTATTAAAAGGCTAAATTTGATATATTTTTAACTTTTTCATGAAAATTTGTGAAAATTGGTATTATTTCGACATGTCGGTGTAACCTAGTCAGGTTATAGGGTATTAAAAATAACTGCGGTTATAAAATTTTGCTATTTTATTTTGTATATGTTATTTGGGGTTAGGGATATAATAACAAGAATAGTAATAATGATAGGAGAGTGTTGTGAGTGTGTATATAATATTAAGAGTAGAATAATGGTGGTGAGGAAAAATAAATGATCAGCCAAAATGGAAGCATATAAAAAAATAGAAAGTGTGCGGTGAGAATAAGTGAATGGGAGGGAAAGCAAGGGATTTTATCAAATGAAAAGCAGAACGACAGAGAGAGAGGTAAATCGAAGGTGCAGCTTCAAGCACAAAGATGACGATGGGCATAGTAATACACAAGGAAATTGTGGAAGAACAATGGGGGAGAAACAGGGTCGAGTGTTCAAACAAAAAGGAGTAGCTACAAGTAACACAAAGAATAACGAGAAGTAGAAGGCAACTAACTGCACCATAGATAATGTGCTATGAAAAACTCTTTGAATAATTCACTATTTATGATCGAGTCACTATCATCGATATGTGGTAATGCACGCCTGAAAAGTAAGTGATGAATGTTATAAAATCTTTCTGAAAGTTTGTTGCTCAAAAATATCACAAAGAGTTGTGAAGCATTGACGAAAGAAGAAGCTACTGATTGAACATATATCTTAAAAAGTGCCATTTAAAACTGTAGAATTAGGAAGAATAAAGGTAACCACCAGAATGCATCGATCTTTAAAAGGGAACATTGTCAAGAAACCCTGATATAGAATCACAAAACAGTGTATAAACATTCGGCCTTGGGGGCCCCTGCACAGGTGAAATTTTGAATACTTATTACATAAAAACAAGAATAACGTTTTTCTAGCGTTAAGGAAATGAAAGTGTGAAAATGCATCTTAAGTAACATATATATTAAATTATAGTGAGGTCCTTTAGAACATTGCAATTTTATTTGTTTTTTAAAAGTAAAAGACACAAAAGAAAATCCAGTCCTAATCAATATTTCATTTTTTACAGTTTTTTGTGCGGTTAATATTTAAACAAAGGAAGACTCATTACCGGAAAATAGAAATGAATAACACCAACAGAAGAAAGACGAATATTTGAGTTCCAAGTAAGAGGATTTTTATAGTGAAGATACATTTCCTCAATTCACATAATTTAACTCTACAAAGCGGGCCATGGAAAGCTTAGAATATAAAGCTGAATAAACTGCGCAAAGAAAAGACGGGCTTACAAAGGAGTTTAAGATAAAAAGATGGGAGATACATGATAACCCCAAAAGAAATGACACTTTACTCAAAAATAAATATATTCTACTGCGGATATGGTGGTAGCGATCTTTGTTTTTAACCTTCTGGTGGAGAACTAGTCCCAAGCACTAAGATCCATACGCATTGCTACTTCGTAAGACTCCTGTTTTTTCTTATTTTTTGTGAAGATAGAAAACAGATATAGAGCAACTTCACTAGACGAAGAGCAAAGCTGGATGACTTAACCCGTTATAAACTGAGGAAAAGCAGAGGACTAAAATGAATTGTAGTGAAAACGAAGTAAAAAACAAATATTTAAAACATGTGGGTTCACACCATGCAAACAACAGAAACAAGTAAAATCAACACAGAGTATATTACAAGAACTTTCGGCCCTGCTGGTGAGCGGCAAAGGAAAGAGTTCATCAAATGCTGAAATACTCAGCGAAAAAATACATCAACCACCGCCCTAGGTCCTGTGACGGTTAATACAGCAGCAGAGAAAGTCACCTCATTGTGCAGCATAAGTTCTGCACATGGCAATAACATTTACAAATGAGGATCGAGAACACGACCATAATCTAGTAGACAAGTGAAAACACAAGCGTTTTTGTTTTCACAGCAGCCAATAAAACCTCGGAGGCATAGAGGGTGACCAAACTAAAATTGACCCAACTTTTAAAACAGCAAGAGACAGTAAGTGCATATCAAAGACAAATCAAGAAGCAATAAACGATAGCATAGCAACGGCGCTGAAACAATCGATAAATAGGAGAAGCTTGGGCCAGAAATAACAGCAGGTACACGCTGTCCAGATGGATTTTGCGGGCAGTAATATATGCATCAGATAGCAAGTTGACACGAAACGCGGCAAACCTGAAAGTTGCTTCCCATAGTAACCTCCCTGCAGCGCCCTAAGCACACGAATTTGAGCGAGCAACTGTGATACCATGAAACTTGGGGGTGATTCAACTAGACGCTATAGACAACAAAGAAGCGACGGAAGACACTAGCCAGCGTCGGCGGCGGCGGCTTCAAATACACCAACGGAAGGCCTACCTAAGCCCGCTTTCGAGGAGTCAAACGCCTATGATAGCCTTCAAGACCGCTCGGAGACTCCAAAATCAAGAAGACAACAGATGAAACTGTATACTACGGAGGCCAAACACCAACCAGTCGGCGAGCACGGTAGATTAGTGGAAGAGATTGCACGACTTACATTTAACCAAAGAGACACCACACTCAAAGGAGACTTGGCAGCCAAAACTAAGCGTAACGTCAGTGCTCAAAACAAAAAAAACCGACAACAAATGGGCAAAAAGGAAACAAGTCCATCCCGCGCCGACTGTTAAGCCAGAAATATGAAAATACTATAAACAGATCAAATAAGCTGGAAACATCATAAAATGGAATGGTACAGGAATGGAGTCCAAACATTATAGCTTCACAAACCGTCAGTGAACTCGTACAGTTGAAGGGGCAACACACGATAGTAAATTTAAACATAAAAGATGCACTTTCTACGTCCTTTCCCATACCTCTTATGCAGAGGATTTAAAAAAACCCAAATGAAAAGTACAGCATCCGCTGTAATCGTGTCGTTACTGCTAACGACGGCGCCGCCAGTAGCACATGCGGTCACCGAAGCGATAAATGCGGCCAGCCTTAAGCCTTATTGCCAGTATTCGATTCAGGCCAAAAGCCAAGCCCAAGCACTGCAGAGCACCATAACAAGCGCACTGACAGATCTAAAGGGATACAGCAAACTGACAAAAGCAATGAAACTTGGCGCTCTCACAGACAGCCGAAATGCGATAGGGTTCACAACGCTAAGCCTCTACGCGGCTACAAAAGCAGAAGAAGCGCGGCAGCAAATTGAAACAAAAACCGCCCCCAACATAGTTAATGCAGCCAAAGCGGCCTACACAGCAGGCAGGGTAGACGACTTTGTAAACGTTTTGTACACAACAACGGCGACAGCAGGCATACATAGCACCAACACCTGCTTAGCGCACGACGCCGATAGCGATGCAGAAGTAAAGGCTTTAATCAGCGGTTGCTTAGATAACGACTTTGGGCCAGCTCCGCCGAATACACCTAAAATGGCAGCTCTACTGACAGACCACACGGGCACATACACAAGCGCAGACCTGACAGGCGGCCGAGGCTGCAAGCTTTTCACGGACCACAGCAGCGTATTCACTAACGCAGCGCCGGCAACCGGAGTCGTTTTCGGTGGCGGCATGTTTACAACAGATTCAACGCCCGCGCTAGACAGCCAGACGAAACTCAAGAAACTCGGAGCCTCAAGCACAATCGGAAGGCACAAAGCAGCAGTAGCAGCAGCATCTCAAAGTTCAGCTCCCAACAGGCCGCCAACGGTAACCGAAGTGATCACCCTAATAAACAAAGCAGCGGAAAGCGGCGAACTAACGGACGCACTAAGCAAGGTACTAAACAAAGACGAAGAAATACCTCCAACCAAGCTGAAAGGAATGCTCGAAACGGCATTCGGTCAAGACTTCGAAAAGGACACCGGAAAAATGGCCGAAGCCCTTAAACAACTAAAGGCCCCAAGCGGAAAAAACAAAAAACAAACTCCAGTCTTTGACTTAGAAGAGATAGACTTAGACGTAGCCATGGCTCAAAAACTGCAGACTAGCGCAACTGCAGAAAAGCAAGGAACAACCTGCACCGACGCTGTCACACACAGCAACCCAGAGGAAGTTTGTAATGCTATAGAAGAACAGCAACAGTGTGACACCACGCCAGGGTGCCATTATAACAAAACAAAAGAAGGCAAAAAGTGCATCTTAACAAAGGAAGAGAAAGCAGCTACTGAAAAATAAAACCAAGAAGAGACTTCTAAGAAAAAAGACAAGAAATGTACAAGACATGGAAGCGACAAAGATAAGTGTAAAAAGGACACCAGTTGCAAATGAAAAATAACCTTTCAAGGATTCCAGTTTTCTCCTCAATACGAAATCGGCTCTGATAACTGCTGCCTTCGTGAGTTTGATAGCATTTTTGGTGATTTTGTATAAATTTATGAAGCTTCATGAAATTTTGTTATTTTGAGAAAATTTTCTAGAATTTCTAATCTCTTATATATTTTAACACTTTTTGATGAAAGTGAGCAACTTGAAAAAATTTATGGAAATATGAAAATTTTGAAACATTAAGGATGATTTTGATTAAAGTAGCAAAGGGTCATAGAGTAATAGAGTGGCAACGTATAAAAAGCAGTGCTATTTCAATTTGGTTTATTTCATATTTCATGGTTTGTTGTTGATATTAGTTAAGCTTATAATATTAATAGTAATGATAATGATTAAAATTATAATAATTATAATAACAATAATAATGGGAGTAATTTATGAGCGTATATACTCATATTATAATAAGAGTTATGGTTAATACTAAATGGAAACTACAATAGATACACGTAAAACAACGTCAAGGCGTAGTGAGAGTATGTGTAAAGCTGCGACAAGGATTGAAAGAGAAAGGTATAGAATATGCGCAATATCAAACACAATGAACGCGACGGATTTCATTTTACAAAAGAAAAAGCAGCTGAAAATCATAAAGGCACAGATTCTATCTCACAAGTTCATTGGAGTTATTTTCATAGTATAATTAGACAAGAAATGTCTATCAGAAATTTCTAATCAAAGCTCAACCCAAAATTGAGGTAAAAAATAAATAATTTTGCATTTAAATAATCGCAGAATTTTTATAAAGTTGAGAGAGGTAATAATGAAACATCGGCTCTACCATATTGGTGTAAGTCCAAGGCACTGAAGACCTTCGTAAAACGCACACTTCACACGCAAATTCA
>NW_027123478.1:539-1608 GCF_001457755.1 Trypanosoma equiperdum | reverse complement strand
AGAACGTCTCGTTTGACTGTGTGTAGTATGCTCACTGAATTATATTCCTTTGAAAGTTTCCACACTTCAACTCCTAATTTATGCAGTTTAATAAAATTATAACCAACTTATCAGCATAATGTATTAAAATAATCTAGTTATGCCAGCGTGTACACAGAAAATAAATGTATGACACTTCGACATACAAATTGCTGATTTTTGTCATTAATGTATAGCGGAAGGTCCACCATCAAAAAAAGCTACAGTAGACGTCATCATTTATGCAGTATAATTTATTCTTTTTCCGTTAAATACGTGGCATAACTGGCTTCTTTTATATCATTTCCTCCTGTTACTCACTGTATTTTTAGGTGCTCTTTCATTTAATTTTGGATTTTTCTCCCTTGTCTTATTCTTTTGAATCTGCAGATCATATAGCGAGTCCATCTATCCAGGGCACTGCATTACGTCTTTTCAGAATGTTCTCTCTGTCATCTCTTTGTATATAATGATGTCTACTGCCATTTCTGTGGTTGAAGCTGCGCATATTACACCACCACTTTCTCCTTATTGTCTATCAATCCTACTCACTCTCATTGCACCATTTCCATTTATTTAACTTTTACTATTTCGACAGTGCGTTTAGCATTTAGCATAACTCTTATTATAATTTTATTATACACACTCACAACACTCTTCTATCATTATTTCTATTACTAATACAGCTACAAGTAATACCCAACTAACTAAATATATGAAATTAGAATTTCACTCATTTTTCATACCTTACCACCCTACTACTTTGCATCCATAGGTTACTATCATACAAAAATGTTTTTTAAAAAACTGCACATTTTCATAAACAATTTTAATATGTATATAAATTTAGCAAATCTCTTACTATAGAAAGTTCTTATAAATTATAAAACCCCTTAAATGTTACGAACCTACAAAAGCAACAGCCATCAGAGCCAATTTATTTTTTACAGTAATAGAAAAATCATGGCATTCTTGTGGGTCAAGTTTGCCTTTACCATTGATGTAAGTGATCCGCCCGCAAACAGCTCTTTCACCTCGTTTATTCCTTGCC
>NW_027123478.1:0-529 GCF_001457755.1 Trypanosoma equiperdum | reverse complement strand
GATTATTATGTTGCTTTCAATTTGGACCTGTTCCTGCAGTTTCATCTCCTGCCCCTGCTTGGGTTGCTGGTTGTTCTGCAACTTGTGCTTCAGTTGGAGTGCATGGGCCGTCATCATCCTTTTGTCCCTTCCATGCGCATTTAGCTCCTAAGCATGCTGTTTTAGATTTATTGTGTGCCTCACATTGGGTCTTCAGATCTTGTACCGGTTTCTGGGGGTGTGTTTCGGATGCTGTGCTCAGAGCCGTTGCTGCTGCGCTCCGCCGCGCCTTGTTTCCTATATTGGCCAGTTCTTTTGTTGTCGCTTTGAGCTTCCGGACTAGCGCTGTTTTGATGCTATATGCGTGTTCTGACTCTTTGAGCTTGTTAACTAGCTGCTGCAGCCTCTCTAACCATGGTATTTTGTCGAAGCTGATGCCACCTCCAGTTGTTATGTCGGTGTATTTTACACATAGCCCTCCATTGTTTTTTCTGTCGCAGTTGCTGCCCACTATCTTGCCCAGGTAAGTTCCGCCACTTGTCCGCCTTAG
>NW_027123101.1:226-1403 GCF_001457755.1 Trypanosoma equiperdum | reverse complement strand
ATATATATATATATATATTTATGTGCATTGATAATTGCACGCGTTGGGAGAAGGAAATGCGGGGCACGTGGTGGCAACGGCAAATGATTTCGCAAGGATTGACAGCAGATATTTGTGTAATGTCCCCCCCCCAAAAAAAAATAATAGTAATAAATAAATAACAAAAAACAGAAAGAAAAAAAGAACAACAACAAAAAGAAACAAAACCGGGTGTAGAAAAATGTACACACACAAAAAAAAAGAAAAGAGATTATGAATTAAAGGCGTGCAGGAAATTCTTTGTAAAGAACTTTTAGTTTCACTCTGCTCTCTTTTATCTCCTTACTGCTCTGAACACCATTATTTTTTATTTTTATTACTTCGTTTTCTTGCATCTACATAAGGGATCAGAAAAGGGAGGAAGGAAGGAAGGAAAAGAAAAAAGGAGACAAAAACCAAAGAAAGAACTCAAATAATTTTTTTTTAAAAAAAAAGAAGAAAGGAAGGAAGGAAGAAAATGCTTTCAAGACAATTAGTAACGAGGTGCGGCATGGGCATACGACCAGCACTTATCAACCAGGTTTCCATGGGATGTGGAGGTGTTTGCTTCACGGGTTTACGCTGTGAGAAACGCGGGGTTTCTCAAATTGCTGCCAACCTCGCAACTCACGCGCTTCAGGTGCCATCATGCTTTTCACTCAGCACACTTTTGTATTCACCATTGGGTACTGCCATGCTCATTGTGTTGGCATATAATATGGTGGTAGTTGGAACCAAACAAATGACATATATCATGGAAATTACAGGTAAGGATTATGTGCAGGATCAGCAACTGCATCAAATTATGAAGTATGGCATCCTGAGTTGCTTACTTCTTGCGATGGAGGTGCTTTTTGTGGAGGTGTGAAGTATAATATGAAGGTTATTATTCAGTATTAGTAAGGAAAAAGAAAAGAAAAATGTTGTAGGTATGAACTGAAACTAGGATGCAGAGAAGAAGAAGAAGGAGGGGAAGGGGGCAAAAGAAAAAAAAATAAAAATAAAAATAGAAACGCATCTGCACATGGCTCGGAATGGGGCACGAGCGTGTTAAGGTGAATTAAAACAAGTCTCAAGTAATGAAGCGAACCACTTATAGTGTCCCACGGTAGTGATATCTTTTGTAAGAGTATTTTATTGCGTACGATTCGTTCGCATC
>NW_027123101.1:0-216 GCF_001457755.1 Trypanosoma equiperdum | reverse complement strand
TTTTTTTATAAAAAAAACCTTTGTATCGACTACATCCTGAAAGGGGAAACACACTGAAAAGTGCAATTATCAATAAAAGGAAGAGGACTGGGGATGCAAAACAAAAAAAAACGGATGGAAAGGTAGGGGGTAAGGAAGTTACATATCAATGTTCAATGAAACCAGTGAAATGGGGATAGGTCATGTACGCACGCATATGCATATATATATATATAT
>NW_027123696.1:8698-22294 GCF_001457755.1 Trypanosoma equiperdum | reverse complement strand
AATAATAATAATATTATTATTATTATTGTTTTTTGAACTCAATGCGTGACGCCGCTGGTCTACGGCCTCGCCCCTGTTATGTGGCAGAGCCTCTACTGGGTGAAAGCAGCTGGGGGAAGGTGCGGAGGAGTGGAGGGTGGGAAGCGCCGTAGTTCTGAGACTGTATTTTCTGCTGCCCACCGCTGTTACTGGAACGTGATGGCTTCTCTTTTTGTTTTTTTGCTTCTGCGCTTTGGTCACTTCCTTCGCTGCTCAACCGCCTCCATGGGTGCTTATAACACGTGTCACCGTACTAAGCTCTGATAAGCAGGGGAGGTGTTTGGGGGGAGTGGGGGCGAACATATTGTTCGCCTGTGTTTTTATGGTTTTACCGTCTGCTAGACGGGCCAAGATGTTTGTTGTTGTGCACTGCGGTCACTCTACCTTTTCACGACATACATTTTCACATACGTTCATATATGGATATATATTTCCCAAACAAAACTAAAAAATACATATATGAATTTCCTCACGAGCGCCCCGCGTGGTTGGCAGGATGAAACGGCAGGAAGTATCGTTTTGTATATTGCCAGTGAAACGGGGTGGAGACAAAGTTTAAGTAAGAAAGTGGTCGGAGCGGTTGACCGCGCAGAAACATGCGCCGTTGTTTTGTAACGTGAAGCTGAGATGTGACACAACATACACTATTTGTGAGAATGGACACGTGCTGCAGTGTCCCCCTTCTAACACTACCACCTCTCGCCCACGTAAAATACCTTTATAAATATATTATATATATATAATATTTATATATACGTATATGTGTGTATGCGCGTCCGACTGCGTAACGCCCATGAAGCGGGACACCAAAGGTAAGTTGTCTTATGACATGGAACCGGCAGAGCATCGCTTGTCTTCCTCGCGCTCGTCGTCCTGTAATGTGGTAATGACAGCTGCTGATGAACTCGCCATGCAAATAAACGACTGTCGAAGCCTTTTCCCGTGTATCGATGCGGGGAGTGCTGTGGCTTCGATTAGGCCCACATCCCCAAGTGGGCGCACGGTTGTTGCCAGAGTGCCATGGACGAAAAGCACAGGCACAACGCAAACCCCAGCACCAGAACCAACACGATGTGCAGTGGAGGTGCGATTTGGTTACGCCGAGGGATTTGTCTGCGACGAAAAGGTGTATGAGGCGCTACTCCCGCTGTTGCTGGAAAATGGCCTGCAGGGCGCTGCCTGCGTGGTAGACTCGGATGTCAGCGACTCGTGAAGAAGAACGGCAACAGCAAGGACAAGGACCAGCGAGGGTGGCGGTGAAGTTTTGGACCGTGCACGAGTATGAGTTGCTGAACTGGCGCATGGGGATGTGCTAAAGGATTGTCGTATTGATAGGTGGCCGACCAGACCGGGTAAACTAACGAGACAATGGATTTGTTTCGGATAGTGTTCTTCCTCCTGCTGTCGTGCCGTTGGAAACTGTCTTTATTTTGTGTTCCCTCTGTCCCCTCTCCCATTTAACGTGCAGTTTCTTCTCTTAGTATCTTACGGTTCTCCACCGCTGAACTCTCGTCTGCAAAGAAGTTGTCAACCGGGGGAAGGCCATCTGTTGTAGTGCGTTTGACAGTAGCGTGTCGCGACCTTGGTGAAAAGGGAACAAACAATGCTCTTTCTTCTCGCTTACGCACTTGTGTTTGGTACGTCGCTGCTTCTGGCCTTTCGTCTCTTCAGCCTGAGTGGTTCTGTGCAGACTTCTCCTTGCCATTCTAATGGCACTCTTTTCCACGCGCTTGACAACAAGGTCACTGTGGGGGGAAGAATGAGGGGCGCCAGCAGTGTTGTTACTGATGGTCCGCAGGCAGAGATGTTGCGTTTCCTTGGAGAAACGTGCTGCACACTTCCTGCGCGTGGTAAAGATCTGCGGGTGTTGGCCGGCCCGAAGCAATTCTTTAGTGAGCTGCTGCGACAAATCAGTGCAGCCCAACATCGTATTGTTTTGTCTGCGCTGTATATTGGCGATGGTCCGCTCGCCCGACAGCTTGTCACTGCGCTGAGAAACCGGGTGTCGAAGGCTCGCAGCGACAAAAAGGCACTCGATGTGTGCATTCTTCTGGACTACAATCGGATGCACGTTCGGCAAAACCTAAAGACTGTAGCAGAACTGCTAAACCTCCAATCTGAGGCGGCGTCCCCTGGTGCCGACTCTGCTGTGAACGTGCGACTCTTTCTGTTCCAATCGCCGTGTCGCTGGAATTGGCTCGTGGCCCCATTCGGCAGGGCTCGTGAGGCGCTCGGGGTACAACACACCAAAATATTCTGCTTCGACAACTGCCAGACGATTCTCACCGGGGCGAACCTTTCCGACGACTATTTCGACACCCGTGTTGACCGCTATTTGGCTGTGCACGACAACCCTCACGTCGCTGCGTGGTTCAGTGGTCTCGTTGACGCTCTTTGTGCTTTATCGTATCCAGTTGGAATCCACAAGGAGTGTAACACGAATGCGGCTTCTGCGACCGTTGCGGGTTGTGGTGGTACGAAGAAATGGGGACAAAATGCGAATTCGAGTAGTGGGGAGTTCGTGGTGCATGCGGGGAGTAACCTTACCATCTTTCCTAATATGGCAGGCGTGGATCCATCGACGCAGTGGTACGAATTCTGTGAAGTAGCTGAGAGGAGGTTGCGGGACTTCGCAAATAGTTCCGGGGCTGTAGCAGCGGAAGCGTGGCAAGTGGAGCAGCACCCAGAGATGGAAGATGAAGCGACGGGACACTACGATACTCTTCTCTTCCCGACCATGCAGTGTGCACGCGCCAACATTTTTCACGATTCCTTCATCGTGCAAATGTTACTGAGGATGGCACCACGGTCGACGCACATCTACTTGGCCTCACCTTATCTTAATATGTATGGACACTTTGTCGATGAGTTACTTGCCAGCAGTTGCCCCTACGATTTCATAACTGCTAGCGTCAGTACAAATGGATGGTACGGTTCGAAAGGCTTCGCTCGGTACATACCTTACTTCTACCTGCAGTTGCAGCGAGCCTTCCGTTACTTAATGAAGGAATACAAGTGTGCACACCGTATCCGCTTGCACGAGTTCAGTGCGGAGGGAAAGACATACCACGCGAAAGGACTTTGGTTCATGAAGGATCAGAAACAAGGTGGTGCCCCGGTGGGAGGAGTGGGAATTAGCAGCGCTCGCGCTAGTGGCGCAAACAATAATGATGTCGTTAACTGCGAAGAAACGTGGGATCATGTAGGAGAGCCATATTTGGTATCTTACGGCAGCACAAATTACGGGTCCCGCTCCGTCCACAGAGATGTGGAGGTGGAGGTGTTTTTGTACACAACAAACGAGGGGCTTCGAGGCGCTCTGCGGCAGGATCTCATTTCTCTTCTTCAAGAGTCGACATCTGTGTCGGATGAGCGATTTGTCGGTAACGGCGAGGGTCGTTTTCAGCCTCTGGTTTCGCTTATGGCACAAATGGGGCAGGACCTTTTGTAGCACTTGTTACAGCAGACTTTTTCTCCCCATCCACCCCCACATACACACACACTGCTTTACTTCACAGATGCTCTTGTAATCTCTATTCTTTTTTTTTAATTTTTCATTTTCGTTCCGTTGAGAATTCTTGGCGCTTTTTTTTTTCCAGTGGATGGGGGCTTCACCAAAGAAGACATCATGGGGCCGCGAAAGCGCAGAACGGTGAAGGCGAATTGATTTAAGGTAAGCAAAGGGGTGAGAGCGAAGAAAAGAAACGAGGTGCAGGAGAGGGTCCATTCCCATGTTTATGGAGACTGGCACTTATCGCTTGCAAGCGCGGGGAATCTCCGTTACTCTAAATGAATGGTATGGGAACGCATTTCCGCGGATGTTTGATATGTTACCCTGTTTCCCATTCCACATTGTTCCCTTTACCACGAGCTTTGTTTTACTTTGTCTGTACCTCACTATCGTTATTGTCATCGTTGTTAGCCTCGCTGACATTTTCGCCTGCGTCCCGCAGATCTGCCATTGTGGTCCTATGTGGTGGTGCGTTTTTTTATCGTTGTGTGTTTATTCAAATATATTAAATGTGTGCATGTACGTATTCATATGCACAGCCGTGCAGGATGTATAAACGTAGAGAGGGATAGCGTAGCGGGTAAGACTCCATCTTTTTTTTTTTTGTGTGTGTGTCTGTGTTTGTTTGTCATGTTGGCGTTGCAGCGTTCAAATAGGGGGGGAGGTGAGTAAGCTTAATTTCAAAACTCCTAGTTTTCTTTGAATCGCCATAGTCCAAATACGCCCACGCATTCGCGTAGCATATGCGAGTTGGTTTGTCCTTTGTTAGGGCCCAAACATTGAGATACGTCAGGGCCTTGCGGGTCGCGCAGTGTATGGATGCGACGACATTTACCAACCCTGCATGCGCTTAGGATTGCTTCCCTTCTTTCACAATTCTTTGTTATTTGTACCCCTGCATACTCAATATTTGTTGATTTGACTACCTTACTTCCAATTTCACATTTTCTGGCTCCCTGACGTGCTTTGAAGGAATTACATTAGTTAGCATTTACTATCATTGTGTGCAGCCACCTACCCTTCCATTCTCTTTGGCCGATTGATCGGTTGCCGCGAGCTTATTTTCTCATTCCGTTCTCACGGGGGCTACGCAAGCAGCGCCAGTCAAATATAGCACAGCTAAACGGAGGGGTAATAGTGGTCGTGACCGTGTAGTTTCAACACTCCTCGCAACGCGCGTACACACATTTATACATTCGTTTACTATTTTCCACAGCCTTATACCTACGGCGGGGGGGGAAAGTGTTGGTTTTACAGAGGTGAGACGCTCTACAACTTCTCGCTGTGTGTTACCACTGACGTGTGTAGCGACACTCTCCATCGACACTCATCATTTCTGCCACTTTCCTACAACTCCCGTTGCTGGCATCGTTAGTGCAACCACTACAAATGTCGCAGGTAGCTGGTAATCCTCATGTACCGCGGAAATACATCCTTGAGAAGCCGCAACTCGTCGAAACGTTTCACTCGTCGCCGTCGTTTGCCAAGATTGTGTCTTACGTGCAATGCTGCGCGGAGGCGGTCGAGGAGATGTCTCGAAGTGCCTGGCTTCAGCAGCGCCGCGAAGAGAAACATCCAACAATTGCCTTCTTCACGGATGTCTTCTTCCCACACCTCCGTTCTATCGTGGCAAGCATACCGCTGGAAGATATGAAGCAGCAGCGGTTTGGTAATAGGTCTTTCCGGGTGTTTCATAGCCGGCTCGAGGAGAATATTTTTGACCTGATGCGGGGGCTGGTTGCTACGCTCAATCGCGGATTGGAAGATACAACTGAACGACAAAATCGAGACATTAGTGCAGGTGAGGTTTTGAAAGAAGCGAGAGCGAATGAAAATGGAGATGATCCTTTGGTGTTGGAGCTTGCTGAATACATGAAGGATGCATTCGGTAACAGTGTGCGCATTGACTACGGCACGGGGCATGAACTACATTTCTTCATTGTCATGCTTATCTGCATGCAGGAGTGCGGAGACAATGGCGCACCGTTGCAATCCGACGTACCTGTGGTTGTTCCTCACAAAGTTCAGCGACCACCACCACCTCCTGTGGAGCAAAGGGATGCACTGCTACAGCTACGCCGCGCAATGGTCTTCGACGTCTTCAGTGCGTATCTTTCCTTCATGCGCCACCTCCAACATCACTACAAGCTGGAGCCAGCGGGTTCTCATGGCGTGTGGGGGTTGGACGACTATCACCATCTGCCTTTTGTATTTGGTGCTTCGCAGCTTATAAATAAGGAGGTGCCAACTGCAACCCCAGAGACTACGACAAATGCCAACAACAATGCTGAAAATGGTAGTGAAAATAGCAACGGCAACGCGAATCACGAGTTGATATTACCGAAGCACGTCTGCGAAGCAGACATCGTGAGAAGACACGCAGAGGAATATTTGTACTTTGCCCAGGTGTTGTGGGTGATTGAGAATAAATCTGGCCCCTTCTTTGAGCACAGCAGTATGCTCTATAATATCAGCGGGGTGGATTCATGGAAGAAAACGTACACAGGTATGGTTAAAATGTATGCCGCGGAAGTGTTATTGAAGTTCAACGTTGTACAGCACCTCCTCTTTGGTGAGCACCTCCCATGGCCTGAGCAACAGTAGCACAGGGTTGGGAGCGCGCTGGAGGAATCAGGAAAAATGCAAAGAATGGGGGAATGACTGAATAGGCGGATGGGGTAGAGGGGTTCCTTATTGTTGGTGAGATCAAATGTGAAGAGAGCGGTAGTGCGCGTTCTCAACGCCACCATTATACCTGATGTTGTTACAGTTCTGTGGTTTGTAGACCCCTTTTATTTATGGCTTGACTCTACACAGCACGTTCCTACTCGCGTCCATGTGCATATTATGGGGCGCACTACCATTGGAGGCGGGAAAGAGAAGGCGGCAGGGGTAAAGATGGGACGTTGAATATATTACCAGTGAGGCTTACGGAAAGGAAAGACTCTTCATCTTTGTAATTTTGTCGTTTTTTCACACTACTCCACTCTTCCTTGCCAATGTTTGTATATGGAGTATCCTACGGGAGTCGCTTAGGAGCGTGAAAACTTCTTGGGGGCGTTGTGCCAGTTGAACCGTGGTATCTGGTCTTTGGTTATCCAGTCGTGATCGCGCTGGCATCCCTCCCTCCTCTTGGGTTTTTTTTTGTTTTATCTTTGTAGTTTGCTAAGGCAGTGACGATGACTCAATGCCACCGCCAACCTTTTAGTGGTTCACTCCTTTCTCACTGTTGCGTGCGGTAGTGGGCGCGTTGATTACTCCCGTTCCGAGGTGTAATGCTACCTTTTCTTTTCCCCTCGTTCCCTGCCTGGAGGGGCGTCGCTGCTTCTCATTATGCATCCATTGTGCCGGTCGGGAAGAATGTAGGAGATATTCGTACGAGCGTGATTTTGCCGAAGAAAAAAATGTATACAACCCTTCGCCCATATGGTCAACCTCTCTCCTTTTCTAATACTGGCTTTCACCTACAAGAGGAGCAACTTCCGACCCTCCACCGCGAGAGAAACGGCAGCAATAACGCTATGCCGTTGAAGTTTGTTCACCAAACCGACAGACACGGCAGTGATGTATCACTGGCGCTGCTTTGCAAACTGAGACACGAAGGCGATGCCGTCCTTAGGTCATATACCGCCAGCGGTATTAGCAGCAGCGAACAAAGGCACAGACCATTGCGGTCTCTGCCACATGCCAGGGAAATGTTACACAACTATGAAGTGGCGGCCATGGAGCCGTCTCGCCTCCCGCTCTTGCCAGCATGCAGTACAGTCGTCAATGCAACGACACACAGAGAGGGAGAGCACTCTTGTCCAGGAGCCGGCTCCTTTTCTGAAGAGGTGGAGCCTCCACCACTATTGCGACCACTGCAGGTGACCACCGTGATTCAGTGGCTGTTCATCAAGCATGGGGAGTTTCTATTGATGCTCACACCACGGTGCTGTGCCCCTGGTGCCTGTGGTAGCCGTTCAAAGCTGCTTCAGCGGGCGCTTGCGGGTAGTACCATTAGAACAACTTGGCATGACGCCCTCTCCGTATTTCATTGTGCGTCTCGGGCGGTCACTTTGCCCCCCGCTGCAGAGCTTCTTGTCGACGAACCGACCCTACCTTCAGCCATTCAATTGGTGAAGCCGCAGTGGTCCGCTCCACATTCCGCTGATGAGGCTGCCGCTATTCTTGATGGGCCCATTATCCCACACACTAGCCTGCTGAGTAGTGGTAATGGGCGGTCACGACTTCAATCTTCGATGCGGCGGTGTCTGCTACTCGAGAGTGTGATAGAAGCAACTCGGTTAGGATCGACTGTGACGGCTCTACAGTGCCACATCAAGGAAGTTGCCTTGCACGGTGGGTCGAATTGTCAAAGGACGGGAGTCGCGGATCCGCAGTTTCCACAGCAGCCTCCTTTGAGGGTGGGAAATGAAATCGAGGTGCTTTTTGGAGTGAAAGATGTGGGGGCCGGGGGAAAGGAGCTCCAACGCATAGTTGTGCCCTACACCACGCATGACCGCGATTGTGATCCAGCCTTCTCACATGACAGACGAAATTATCGGCGTCGCAGGCACGCAAAGCGTGGTGGTGCGTTGAGGCGGGCATCCGAGCAGTGGGTAGCGCCAGCCATATCGCAGAATGCGGAGCTCAAGCTTCCTGACGGAAAGCAACTGCGTCGCACACTCACACTTCGTAACATTGCAGCCGAAAACCTCAGAGGGAGAACAACCTCTGTAATGAACGAGCTGAGGGAGCTTAAGGACAACCAATCGTTTTGTGACGGGACTTTCCCTAACGGCGGTAAAAAACGCCCCCTTCGTCACCGCTACTTCCCAGGTTTGTGGCTGTTCGTGGGGACGTCCGCTGCTCAGCTGTGCTCTGAGCTTGCGGCCAGCTCGGTATCACGTGGGATTTCACACCCCCTGAAGGGGCTGCCACCGGTGGGACGGATTACTGACTGTGATGAGCAGGTGGGGAATAAATTCCGGTGTTGGCATTCACTGGGAGAGCGGCCACTATCGCCATGGAGCGAAGCGGGTGCCAGCACGAACACTGTGCCTGACTTTAGTGAATTGTGGATACCACTTGCCGTGGCTGTGGGTTCCGATGGTAATTGCGAAGCGGGCAGCGATTCTAAAAGAGGTTGCGTCCCTCTGAATATCTGCAGCAGCGGCAAGGGCGCTAGCTATGACGTCAATGCTGACAAGAGCAACATTTACTGTTACTTGGATTGTTGTAGCGCAGAAGAGGTAAGAATGTTTCCCCCACGGGTCTTCTCGCGTTGGGAGGAACTACAATGCTTCAAGGTCTTGAGCGATGGATGCTTAGGCCAACAGCCTCCACGTCTTGTAATCCACGAGATGAACAATGAAGGGAGACAAGATGTGATCGAAAAGTGGTACAACGCAGCCTACGAGCACGACGTGTGTACAATGCCGCTTCCCTACCGCGGTGCTGCTACTGTTGCCGATGACGCCAAACTTCATTATTGTTATCGCCTTGCACTCCATCGAGAGAGACGCCGGCTTGGGTTTGACGCCGTCTAGATTATCGATCGGCTGCCATGCCTGGTGGAGCTCGCGCACAGGAGTTAACTCTTATTTTATTTTTTTGAATATTCGCTTACCTTTGTCAATCTGTGTTCATTATATTAAGCATAACGAATCTATTTGTACAAGGATTTTTTAAAACGTTTATATTTGTTTGCTGAACTCCGCATTCCTATGATTGCGCTGCACATCTGGTCGACGTTGAGTGGCAGCTTTCATCCACTACGCTACGCCCAGAGGACGACAGATGCCCTTGTCCGTGTGCCAACGTCTTTCAACCCCCTTTCGTTTTGTTTTCTCTCACATCAACTGAAGTCGCTTTTAGTGCGGCTTTCCTTCGTTTCACCAACTGAGAAGCTCCCCCCTTTTGGTCGATCTATTGTTACTGTCCCTGTCTTCTGTCCCTTATAGTCGCCTTATTGAGTGCTTCACCTGCCTCTTGTCCATCTTTTTCTTTGCCATTCAACTCTTTCCCAAATCATAACAGCTGGGGGTGGGGGAACTGTAACACCTCACGGTGAGTTGTGCGAGCGGCAGGAAATCCGTAACCCCTCTTTGTTCCGCCAAGCACGGGGGAGAGGCCGTGAAGTAGTCGGCGTAAATAAGGCCACAGAAAAACAAGAGGGGAGAAGAGAAGAGGGCCCGGCTGAGCCGCGATCGTTTGTGGGCAAGTTATTAACGGGCTGAAAGGTTTGGCGGACTGAGAGCTGAACGGGTTGAGGAGGTTGAAATTGACGTAGAGAGAGGTGGAAGGAAAATTGCTTTTTGTGTATGCCTTAAGGCTTTCACGTCATAAGTGTGAGCGTGACACACGGTTGTGAAGTTGAGTGCGCAGAAATAGAGAGGCATAAAAAGGAAAGCAGGTGGTTGAGGTACCAAGTGATGAATGAATATCATATCATAGAAAAGATGGCTGTGGGTAGTTTCGGTGTTGTATTCAAAGTTCGTAGAGCGATTGACGATGGAGTATTCGTCATGAAGCGGATTAACCTCGCTGAGTTTCAGGACCAACAGCGGCTGGACGCTGTGCGTGAGATAGAGGTTATGAGTCTTCTAAACCATCCCTTCATCGTGGCCCAGCGGGACGCTTTCCTTTTCAATAAGGAGAACCTTTGCATAGTAATGGACTACTACGACGGTGGGGACCTCGACCGCCTCGTAGCACAACAGCGGGAGAAAGATGAGTATTTGCCCCTTGAAAGCGTCATGAAATGGTTCGCTAGCGTGTGTTTCGCCATGCAATACCTTCATGCGCAGGGCATTGTGCATCGTGACCTGAAAACAAGTAACATATTCCTCGATCTTCAATCACAGGAGGTGGCTGTTGGGGACTTCGGAGTAGCGGAGGTGATGCGCACGCCAGCAACAGACAAACTAGCATGGAAAGTAGGAGAACATCGTGGTGGAAAAGTGAGTGGGCAGAATGCCTGGGAGGAAGAGCAAAAGTCTAGCGAGGACGGCGGTTGTACGGTGCGTTCATCACCAACCACTAGAGCTTCGCCAGGACTGGAAGGAAACGTAAGTTTAGGAGAGGATGGACTCGGAGTTTTCAACGGCGCGATGCGTGGCACACCGCTATACATGTCGCCGGAGAACTTAGAAAGAGGTGTGTGCAGCCCCAGTTCCGATGTATGGTCCCTTGGCTGCATTTTGTACGAGCTACTGAGTCTCCGTCATCCCTTCGAATCACGTGACATCACAACACTTATGATGCGTGTGATTACCGGTGCTCGGCAGCCCCTTCCGTCACACTACCCGCCGGAGGTTGCTGAGCTCGTGGACCGCATGCTCGCCCTTGACCCGCAACAGCGGCCAAGTTGTGATGATATACTCCGCTGTCCCATCATGAGTGGTGCCGTTCACGCTGTGGTGTCCCAGCACGTATCGCACGACACACCGGACTCCGTTGGAGAGCATATTTTTCTGGCACAGCAACGGGAGTTGGGTGTCGTGGACAATACGGGGAAGCTTTCATTTGTATCTCTACCACGTGAGGGGCATCCGGCGCTCCCGCCCTCGCAGGAGCGAGTGCAGGCCGAGGCGCGTGCAACTGCCAGCCTTGGCCGCCTCACGCCGCCAAGATTTTTTCCTGCCACACCAACGGCGACGTGTGAGTCAACTGCAGCGATGCCCCCACGTGCATTTTCGTGTAACGGCGGGAGCAACGTATCGTTTGGGATGGACTTTGAACGTGCAGACGAGGGACGCCGGGGTGCGAGAAGTGTCAGTAACGTGGAGGACATGCGACATAAGCCAATAGCTCAAATTGAGGAAGAAGTTGCGTGGTATCGTCAACTAGTGCAAAATGAGATGCGTGCCTTGAAACAGCGGCGTGACGCCGCCGTACAGAGACGCCGCCTGGGCACAAATGGTAGTACACTTAACGGAGGCAGTGTGAATGAAAACAAGCATCACACAGAGGGTGATGGCCGCACTAGCTCATGGTTGCCGGCTCTCCCGACACAACACACGGTGGAAAGGCGGTCGCCGCGGCAGCTCTCTCAAATGCATTCAAAGTACCCAAGCCCGCGACACAGCGAAGCAAATAATTGTAACCTCAATAGGACACCAAGTGTTGGTGGAGGCGAAGACACATCATCAGCCCGCCCACCGGGTGGTCTTGAGGCTTCGCTGTTGGCTCGACGGCAGCTCCGGTGGGACGTGGCCGTGAAGGCACTCGGACTCGAGGTAACGCACAACGTCTACAATTATTACAGGTGCGTGGATGTGGCGGAACGTGATGCGGTGCTGGTGATGCAGATGGTGCCTGATCGCGCTCAGTGGCACGTGCTTCCGGACGTGGAGGAGGTCGTTGTAATTGACCGCCTTCTCGAGGGAACTGCCGTGGCGGGACCAGCATGAGCGGCAGCGGATTTTTTCCTTTCCCCTTCGTTTGTTCTCACAACCACAATAGCGGGTTTCACAACATAAGAGAACGGCTAATCGCGTACGTGTAGCTGCCTGTGAGAAAGGAGTGGACAATCTCACAGTGTAAGCGCTCAAGAAACTGTTGCTTTTGCTGCATATACAGAAATGCGTTTGCATCTTTTTCCTTCTTAAGAAATATATTCTATAGAGTTTCCCTTGCGGTCGCTGCTAATTATCATCCATCGTCCTCCGTGGCTGTTCCTGCTGCACGCTTGTTCCTTTTTTAAAAAAAAATATGCATGTTCTCTTCTTCGATACCCTCGTTCCTGTCATTGCCCACGCTAGTTTCACCCTCTAAAGACCCACACGTATACCTACCTTTGGCATTAAAGGAAAACCACCCCTCCGCAAAGCTACCACATCACAGGTGAGTAAATCATGATGGCGAGTGCCCCCATGGCGGGCGACTACCAAACACGCTCCGCCGCAATCTCTGAAAAGATGAACACGGTACAACTTCGTCGCCGAATTGTCGAGGATCTTCGCCGAAGGGCAGAGTCCCTCTCCGGCCAGCTCAGGCAGAGGCAGCAAGACCTGCAACGTTTAATCGATGAGTTCACCCAGAAGAAAGCCTCACAGGAGGCCAAAATCAGTGAAAAGAGAAGGTGCGAATTGGGGCAAAAGGAGCTCTTGGATTCACTTCTAAAGGAAGAGGAACGTCTGACCAACGTTCAAAAAGATTACGCGGAGAGCATTGGGAAACTCCAGCAGGAAGTAGCGCAACGACAGGCCACAGTCGGGAAGGTGAGCCAGGCGCGTGAGGAACTTACGCGCGTTAAGATGATGCTGGAAGAAAAAGACAGGGAAATTCTTGCACTAGAGAGAAATGTAGAAAAGGTGCGCTTAAATGCCAAGCGCCGCCACGAGCAGTTCGAGATGCAGTTACCTGACGTTACCTTACCGTGCTTGGGGGAGGTGGAACGAGGGGGACTTGAGGAAACCGCAAGTGAGAGTATTTTACTCATTGGTGACCCCAGTTGAAGAGAAGTCAAGATATCAAGAAGAAGAAAAATGGTGATGATGGCTGGTTAAACGACTAACGCCTAGAAGTATGACGAGGAAATCGAAGAGACAGTATTAGAATGGGTGAAAAGGGTGGAACAACGCTAGATCAGCGCGAGAACCGCGAATTCACACATTCTCCCACCACTGAGTCCCACTTGTGGAGATGAGAGTATTAAAGGTAAGCAACAGAGGGAAGGGAAGGGTTCCTTCCCCTCCCTCGGCTGTGGTTACTGCTCTGGGCTTTCTTACTTGCGTAACGCTTTTGCTTCTTCACTTTGTGTAAGGCCCCGGTAGGTAGATCGTGTTTCACCCTTGTGGATAGAGTTAGATGGCTTTTTCTTGCGCGCATATCCCCTTTTTCATTAGGTGATCATTTTATTTCAGTTCCTGCGCCATGTTTCACTGCTTCCTTTTCCCCTCCCTTCTTTTCTGTTGTTGTTTTTTGCTTTCATTGTGCTTAGGGTTTGCCCTTTGTTTGCTGCAGGTGCGGAGAAGCAACGAGGGGTGGAACCAGGAGAAGAAACGAAACCTCTTTTGTTCGCTGCCGTACCGAAAGCGGCGTCAACCTCTCAAAGAGAG
>NW_027123696.1:1167-8672 GCF_001457755.1 Trypanosoma equiperdum | reverse complement strand
TATTTATTTATTTAAATACACACCACGCTTACCTCGGAAACACCCCGAAGGCACGACTGCGAACAAACGGAGTACAATTCGGAGGGAGGGAAAGTAGAGATATTCTTGCCTGGGCAAATAATACAGCACGAGGTAAAGCGTGTAGGAAGATTGTTTCGAAGATAGCCGTAGATACGGGTGCGAAACAAAAAAAATGGGGATGGATCACTACACCGTTATACGGCAGCTAGGGGGCACGAGTGGTGCATATCTCGCGGTTGACAAACAAAATGAGACGAAGCGCGTCGTTATTAAACGTTTGGCTGATGGAACACAGGGGATGCAGGAGGTAAATGTGTCCATGCGGGCGCGGCACCCTAACATTATTCCATACTTGGAGTCTTTTGTTCACGACGGCGGGCTTTACGTTGTGCTGCAGTATGCGGAGGGCGGTGATCTGGAGTCTCATCTGGAGCGCCTTGCGCGGCGGAAGAAGGCCCTTCCCCATCTTGCGCTTCTCCGTGGTTTCCAGCAGCTCATATCGGCACTGAAGTGTTGTCACGGGCTGAGTATCATGCACAGGGACGTCAAACCCGGGAATGTATTTGTGAACGCCGATGCATCGGAGCTATACTTGGGCGACTTTGGATCCTCTAAGGCCATGTCGGGATCCGCATCTCTCACGACCACTTTTGTTGGGTCACCCATTTGGTTGTCACCGGAGTTACTTTTAGGTATGCCGTACAGTTATCCGTCGGATGTTTGGTCACTCGGTTGTGTCTTTTACGAGATGGCGTGTCTGCGTCGTCCCTTTTCATCCGACAGTTTCGCCAGTCTCGTGCGGCAGATAACAGCGGGTGATATCGCCCCGCTCCCGGCTGCCGTCCCGGAGGATATTCAGGCAATTATTATGGGGATGCTGCAGACAGACCCCAACAAGCGGTATGGGCTGGAAAAGGTAATGGAGATGACAGAACGGGCAATCCAAGTACGCCAAACAACGGCTGCGGTAACGCCGGATGAAAAGGCATCCTCACCCCGACACCGTAAGGTAGTACTAAAAAAACAGCAGCAACAGCAACAGCGGGCGCTTGGCCCCAAGCGGGCACTGCACGCTTCCGTAATGGTGCATAAGAAGCCCCAACATCTCCACCCACAGCGACAACCGGAACTGGAGGCACAACAGGAGGGAACGCCGCAAAAATTGCCGCAGAAGCAGCGGAAGCAGCAACCACGGCAGGCCAAACGAGGACCGATAGGGCACGCAGCAGGTTCCTCTGATAGTAGTGGGGAGAGCCAGCTGTCCCAGTGGATCCACGCACGTAACAACGATGTTAAATTCATTGAGTCTTACCTGCAAAAGTTCCGCCCGGCCGACGATATTTTAATCGCGGAGGGACCTGTAGAGAGCCAAGGTGAGTCACAAGATGGCTTACAGCCATGTGCTGTGGCATCTAAAGTTGACACTTCCGTAAGAAAAGGCGCCACACCACAAAAGGGGCTGAGGGCCGGCCGGAAAGTAGCGGTGGCGCCACGTGAAGAGAAGCAGCAGAATCGGCAGAACACCCGGTCTGATGTAGAGGCGGTTAGTCCTGCAGATTTGTCAGTGGTGTCGGTAGGGATCGCGAAGGGCAAGCGGCCCAAGCAGGCGGCATGTGCAGCACGGCCGAGTAGGAAGCACTCGCCCTTCGCACGCGAGCCTTCACTGGTTAACCATTTAGCGGCTCAAGGATTCATACGGATAAAAAGCACGGGCTCTGCTTGCAGACAACTTTCTCCTTTACGGCATTCACCCCAGCGAGAGGAAGAGCGGCAGGCGCAGCGTGCGAAACGTGAGCAGGAGCGAGCTAAGATGTTAGAGATGATACGCGAGCAGAAAGCTAAAGCAATGAGACAAAAGAAAGCTAGAGGGAAGAGCGAAGGCGGCGCGGACGTTTCAGTCGAAATTGTTCTCCCCGATCATGTGCGTTACTTCGCACCTGCTGTGCAGTGAGGTGGTGGCTCCGTCGGTTAACCAACAGTCATTCCATCGGCTGCTATTTCGTTTCTGACTCTCTTTCCACACCCTCCCCCTTTGTCGCGTCTCTTTTTGTCTCCCCCTTTCAATATTTTTTCATAGTTTTCCCCTTCTGTTGCGGTGTTGTGCCGAGGCGTCCTTCCAATCCCCACCCCTTCACTTTTTCATTTTTGTATTATCACACCCCTTTTTGGATACGTGCAACATGGCACGGTGATATTTTTATGTATACGCTTCATGGTGAAGTTCCTCTTGCCCGTCCCGTGTTTGGTGGAGTTTTCTTTCTTTTTTTTAGACACGAGTAGGGTTTTGCGAGGGTTGGCCACAACCGTTGCGGGGATATCGGGCGTGGCGGGGGTTGGTGTGTATGTGTGTATATGTGCGTTTGTTCCTTCTTACCTTCCCTTCGGTTCACTATCATTCCTATGCGAGGATGTATTTGTGCATGTGTGGATTAGTGCTCCTTTTCACCTCTCATTTCCTAACAGGAGGGGTCTCCGTTGGCGATTTGCCTTCCGATACGCCTTTGCAACATTCCCTACCGTTTCTGTTTGTTTGTTTGTTTTTTGTGTGTGTGTTTGTTTGTCCCCTTCTCCCCTATTTTTCATTATTTTCTCCATTTACTCTCTCATACCTATAGACTTTTTCTTTTCCCCCTCTTAGTTTCTTCCTCCCACCTTTGTTCGCGCTTGGATGGGCCTCCCTTTTTTTCGGAGTGTAGTAGTTTCGAGTGCACATGATCTCGTTCCGGTGTGAAAAGATCATGAAAGAAAAAAAAGAGGTGAAAGTTAAACTGCTAATTTGTGCTGTGCCGCGAGGAATTATAACGGAACCGCTTCACAACTAAATATGGCCAGCCTCTGCTCGGTGTTTATTTAACGATGGAACGGAGGGGGGAACTCACTTGTTTTCATTCAGCTTCTACAGGCCCACAATAGGGAAACAAACGGTCCCCCCCCGCCACGTCTTGGGTCGGGGTTTGAAAGAGGCTCCACTCAAATGGCTGCGATAAAAAGGAAAGCTTCCGCAAGTGAATTAAATAATTGCGCTCATTCGTATCATATTGAAAGCCCCAAGTGAAAGGAGTCTCCTTCCGATGGTCCTGTTCTTTTCTGTTGGAATTTGTTTTTGTTTCATTTCCTGTTTTATTTTTTACCTCAACCAATCTGCAGTTTTTGAATGTTCCACGTTACCGCATGTCAATGTCCTGTGCTCTTGTTAGAAGAACGCTGTGGACGAGAGAGTGATAACAACACGCAAGTAATGAGTGTGTTACCTGAGTGGATTTGAAGGTTCCGTTTTGCCAGCGTTTTTTTTTACCTCTTAACCGATGCCCCCGTAATGAATGCGCAGTGACGTTCAAGAGGGAGTTGGGAAGGCAAAATAAAGGTGAACCATGTTGAGTTGGGGAAGTGCAAATCCTAATCGAAGTTTGGAGATAAAGTGGTTTATTCTGGAGGCTTTTGTGTGTTGCGTGTATTGTTTGGGGAAGGGGAGAGTAGAAGTGGGGGTAATGGGAGCGTCAGCGACGTAATAATCTTATCGTAAGTAGTTCCCTCGTCATCGCCCCCTTGCCGTTTCCAGCACCACAATAGTCCGCAACAAAATGACTGCGTTCCTTTAGTGCGTTGTCACGCGGTAGAAGGGCGGTTATAAAGTTAACAGAACGCTATTAAAGTCAGGGCGCTTTCAATCGCTCCGAATCGTTAAGAGTAATAGCACCGTTAATATTATCGTTTCTACTTCGGTAACTTAATAGCAAGTGGTTCGATTGTGGGGTGGTTTTAGGGTATGTAAGTACATGAATGCTCACAAGCGGGCATATTCTTGGGGAATGGATGATGAGCTCCAGGGGAAGAGGATTTATATATTCATTTCACATACCGGGAGCGTCCTTGGGAATGGAAGTTGGCGCGGGAGGAGGAGAGAAAGTTGGGCTCTGCAGCGTGTAGGGATGCAGTAAAGACTGTGACTTTAGTGGTGAATCTCGCAGAATATCTCATTGTTAAGCCCGCATTAGGTATTGGAGTATCTATGCGTTTCAAGCGTCTCGAGATCTCCAACCACTGAGGGGTTGCGACGCTAACGGACAAAAAAAGGTGTTGTTTTCTCATGCTGTAGGGTTTGTCCTTGTGCCTTGTAAAGGGTCTCTCGTTCCTCGTCTGGGGCATTTGGGATGCGTGATAAGGGTGAACACGCTTCAAATGCAACAATTAACAGTAATGTGAGTTCTGCCACTGGGCTCCTCTTCAACAGCGCGTCGGAGTGAATAGTGCATATTATATTCGCGAGGGTCGTCACCAGTGCTTTCAGAAGTGGGAGGGGGGGAATGTGGTTCATTCGAGAAAGTTGAAGAGGGTATGCGAGAGGGGTTTGACGTGATCTGAGTTGTTGTGAGTGCGGTTGTGGACAACGTGTTTAACTACAAGTTGGTGTATATTTAATGATGTTGGTTTAACGCATTGGCAGGACGGCACCGGAAAGATAGATTACCCACCGCCCCCAGGGTGAAATGTATTACCGGGAAGTTTTGCAGTAGTAATGCGGGGCCATTCCTCCGAAGCAACTTTCGGCGGGAAGATTTGCAGGGGCGGAAGCCACCGTTAAGCGGAGGGGGGATTATGGGAGAAGGTTATGTTAGTTCAGTTGTTTTTTACGTCGTTGTTATGGTGGAAGTCTTTCGCTTTATCTTTTGTTTACTGTTGAAGCAGTGTAATGACGTCTTGCAGCCTCTTTAGCTGCAGTCGAAATTGGTGTTTTACTCCATGAGTCTGAAGTAAATTTTAAAATTTTAGGGGTTGTCGCAGGCGCTCTTTGTAGCTAAAATTGTTTGTTCCTCGCCGGGTCGTTAGTCAAAGTGTTATGCTGACTTATTGCCTTTTGGGAAGGGACAGCGAGGTTAGAAGACGCACCTTTACACCTGACCGTCGGTGGCGTATGTGGGAGGTCGAAGATGTACTCGGGAGGATGAAGGAAAAAGTGGAGGGGGAACGACAAAAGTTTTGCAACGAGATGAACTCCCTATTTCTGAAGGAGTTGAGTGTGGGGGCGTTGGGTGCTGCAGAAAGGCAGCGGTTCATTGAGCTTGGTGACGCCTACCAAGAAAATTGTGTATTCCTCGAAAGACTGAGCAACCTCAAGAAAAAGCAGTACGAAATACCGTATGAGCCGAGAAAGTTGGGCGCTTTTTTCAACACGCGAGATGTATAGATGAGCGCCTCGATCGGTCGGCAAAAACGGTAGAGCCGGCTCTCACAGCATATTTTATACGGTATGTGTGTTTGTATCCAGTGGAGGTGCATCCCATCCTCATGACCCGGAGCTGCCATCCCTGAATGACGCGCCTTTTCGGTTGTATTTGAACAACCGTGGAAGGCAAGAGAATGCAGCGTAATGTGTATTACCGACTGAACGGCTCAGCATGGGGCTGCACGCTTTACGGACAATATATTCCCATAAAGATTTTCCGACGATAAGCTTGGCGGCAGTACAAAGAAAAGCAACAGTTGCCTAGACGTGCTTGCCGCCAATGAAATAACAAGCATCGCTTGGGGCTGCTAAAAGCGAAGATCTGCTTTATTTGAGCGACATTCACGTTCATCCTCCGAATGTTACTTCACAATCAACGACGTTTTGGTTAAAACTCTACTAAAGGATCATACTCTTTAGATCTCTTTTTCCAAATTTGGTAGGGCTTTTCCCAATATGTGTGGGCCTATCGACCAGAGGCAACTCAGGGTTGTCAGAAGTAAAAGGAAAGGATCTTAATGCTCTTACTTCTGTATGCAAGCCGGCGCGGCAGACACTGAAGGAGGTTCGGAGTGAAAACTGGTGCTAATGGAAAGGTTACAACCGATAAACTAAAAGTGCAGTGCGTGGATACACTGCCAATGGATCTTTGCAGGTTAGGAGCCAGTAAAGTGGGAAGTAATTTTGGTAGCTGCTGCTTGAAGAAAGCCCTAAAACGGTGAGGTGGTGCGACTAAACGCAAAGTAGCGATGGTAGTGATGCACGTGTTGCTGACTTTCATTGGTAAACTTACGCTCTTGTACGCTTCTTCGCTGTTATGCGTATACACGCATCAAAGCGTACAGCCCACAACTTCTGTATATCCGTGGTTACGACGCCGTGCTTTTGACATCAGCGATGGCGCAGGTTCCCCATTGTATACCCACATGGGTCCTCGGTCGTGGTGCTCGCTGCCGCTCGGGCAATCAGTGTTATTCCCAACAAGTTGTGTTGATGCACCCCACCACGTATTCAAGACCCCCCCCTCTTTCCCAGGAAATCGCATGCCAGTCCCCAGCATTTCCCTGTTAGTGGGCTGAGCTGTTGAAATGGCCCCTCTGCTGTGCAACTGAAAACCAGACAAGTATGGCAAAATCCAAAAGGATGGCTTAGGCGAATTCAGGGACGAGACATCCACGATGCACACGACAGCGTCACAGTATTTCATTTTGTGCGATTCTTCTGACCTTTGGCTTCTGCACCCATCGTTTGGTCATCATTCCGTGGGGTTTCGTAGGAGGTGGGAGTGAGTGCGGCACCCAAGCCACCCAGTCTTCCACGCTCTTTTCGTGTTCCTCTCCCCTTTTCCACTCACCCATATCACCCACGGTACCAGCAACGGGGTTTTCTCTATCACTAACGTCTTTCCCCACATACAGCTTTTCTTTAACGAAGCGAAATATGGGATTTTGTGAGAAGTTTTCACTACACATCCCTCTCTTTTTTTGTATTAATTAGAGTTTTGAATGGTTGTTGTGGATTTTTTTTTCGCTTCTTCGTACCGTGTGGGTTCCTTCATTGCTTCTTTCCTTACCATCACCATCATATATATGTATATACACGTGCCTTTTTCGTATTATGTGCCGAGTGGGTTGCCATCTCTTTGGGGGCCGCCTTTTTCCAATTACACAATTCCGAGCAGGTCAGCATTTCCACAAAAAATGATGCTTTGCAGATGGGATCATTTTCTCCAATTTTGTTCCCGCCGCAATTCTTTCCAACAGCATCAAGCAGAAAGCCCGAATTCCTCCAAAACCGTCGTTGCGTCTCCAACCCCCACCCATGCACAGGCCAGCTCCCTGCACCCTCCAAACTCATTGCGTATGATTTGTCCGAAGGAGAAGCAGCTACGTCCCCCATGGTTTTGATGGATTCCCACTATACTGCCCTTTCGTTTCGCTCTGTTCCGGCGGAGCAGCTTGGTGGTAAGTTCTTCCCGCGGTGTTCTCGAGTACATCAACCATAAATAATTTTCAGTATTTTTTTACAGATTCCCGAGCGCAGCCACCATTTCGTCGAGCCTCATGCCGCCTCAAAACCTCCCTTTGCTCAGCATCCTTCACGGCTGCGTATCCAATACACACCTCAGCACTCTCCGTTCCCTCGCCCTCCGGCCCACCTATCCCACGCTCCGTCCACAATCCGAAAACTTTTCAATGCTCGTGCACGAGGTGCGGTTATTATCGTCTTTCCCCGTTTTTCCTGCCCCTCGCAATCTTCG
>NW_027123696.1:0-1157 GCF_001457755.1 Trypanosoma equiperdum | reverse complement strand
GGACGAAGGCATACACCGATTTCAACTTCCCCAACACATTACAGAGCGCCTCCGCAGCTCCACTCAAACTCAGTGGGCCACTGTCCGCAAAAGCAAAATGACAAAGAGAAAAAAACAACGGGTAGCGCATCCACGCGTCGATGAACTTTACTCTTGGCGGAAGGGGCGGGGGAAGGGGAAGTGAATAAGTTGTCAGTGGGCCTGTGAAGAGAAAAAATCAGCAATCCGACATGCCTTCTTTCGAGAACCGGCTGGTTTGTCTTTTCAGATGACGGTGCAACTGCCGCGGCAATATTGGTGGGGAGGACCTCTTTGATTGAACGGCGCCCCGAAGAGCTGAAGGCAAACAGGGATAGAGTAAAAAGTGTAAAAAGTCACCGAAGACTGTGACATGGTTTCGGGAAGCAGGTCGGAAACGGGCTGGCGGAGCAGCAGCGCTCAACAGCTCGTCAGGGACTGTGTCGCCGGCATCCCGGAGAGAGGGAGCAAAAAAGGAAAAACCACTGGCAAGGGGTGCGGAAACTGACACTTAGCCACGGAGCAGAAATTCTAGTGATAGGAGGTTGGCGCGCAGCCGTCATGGATATTGCGAGAAAACGGCCGAAAAGAGGGAGGAGCGCATCACCGTACACTGATCCATCGTCCCTTTCCCCCGCTGTAAGCCACAGGTCCTGCGATATTAAAAGAGCGGGACTTCGCGACGGATATAAACACATAGTGGAACCAACCGAAGAAGGGGCTAAAGCCGGCGTTCCAATTCACGATTTTACTTGGTTGGACCAGGTAAAACGATAGTGTAGGCGGAAAAAAAGGCGCGCGGAACAACCTGACGCCACAACAGCGCCTTGGAGTGAGGGAAAGACATCATTACGGCTGTGAGGTGAAAGGAACGGAATGAGGAGGCAGAACAATCGGAAAGACGGTCAAACCCCCAAAACACACCGAGGCGGGCTCGCACGTTATACTCGGCATACCGCAACAAACGATCCCCCCTGACGGGAAAGAGGGGGCCACCATGGCCCGCTTTATAATGGAAGCATGAAACCATTTCAGCCGGCTAGCGACTGCAATGAAAAAAGGGAAACAACGCGAAAAATAGAGGGTATTCTGGTAAGAATAATTAATTTAATTTAATTTTCTTCGTGCCTTCGTGAGAG
>NW_027124148.1:88264-88379 GCF_001457755.1 Trypanosoma equiperdum | reverse complement strand
AAAAAACGAGGGGAACCCCCAGTATGGTCTCGCTACTGCATCCGACTATCAACACCCCGGCCCCCTTTCAAGTCAACAGTCACACGGTTCGTTCATTACCATCTTCTCTCTGTGT
>NW_027124148.1:81429-88230 GCF_001457755.1 Trypanosoma equiperdum | reverse complement strand
CCCCCCCCCTCCCCCAAGTTGCCTCCGCTACCGCAAAGCAACAGCATTAAGCAAACGCAAGCATCACGATCAGTCCTCAGGACTGTAGTTTTCCCGAACAATGCGGTGAATCTGCGACGGCGTGTACTCCGACTCGTTAGTTGCGTAGAGCGTAATCAACTCTGGAGGCACATACTCCGTCACTGGTGAGTGCACCACAAAAGAGCCAAACGTGTCAACATCAGCTCCGTACGGAGCTGGCAGTACATCACCTGGAGACCCGTATGTGTTCCACGGTATTTCTTGTGCTGAAGAACGAGAAATTTTCACCAGGCTTGTGCAGTACGCATCACTGGGGTAAAATGGAGTCATTTTTATGGTTGCGGTTACTACGAGCACGGGAACGGCAAAATGCTTGGCTGCGATACAAAGTGGATGGGTTCCAATAGGCGCAAGAATCCCGCCATTTGCGAGGACGTTTTCAGCACCGATCAGCACTTTTGTGCAGGTACCCATAACCGCAAATGCAGAGCTGTCGGGTAACACTTGCACTTCTGCGTGCTTGGAGCGTAGCTCCGCTGCTAATTTATGGGACGCCTCGCACAGAAGAGGTGCACCCTCCAAAATAATAACTTTAAACGAAGTTCCCGCTGACAGAGCATGTAAGAGGTACCGACGGGTTGTATGGCTGCTACCTGTTGTTATTACCGTGTCTGTTGGGTGCAGTTGCTTTACCGCACGCTCGCATAGGGCGTCACACATCCCCTCTATTTCAGCACGGAGTTCTACAATATGTTGCAAGACACAGTTGAAAAAATCGTGGGCGTGTACGAGCACGGCCGCTTCCTCACGCACCACGCTGTCCACCTCACGCCGACTCGGCGCCCTGCGGAGTGTTTGCCTGCCAGGGATGCCAACGGTTGATATTTCCTGCTCCTCTTCCTCATAACTCTCATTGGAATCATTTGTAGTGCCCGTCCCCCGTCCTGTACCGCCTGCAACTGAGCACACGCCACTCGACTGCCGATTAGTGGTCGCCAGCCGCTGCATATCCAACGAAGCACTTTTCTCATTGTCTGACCCACCCGCATCCCCCTTCTCAAAGCTATCAACCTCATTACTGCTCACTTTACATTCAACGGCAGCCGTACGAATAAAAGAGAGCACGCGACGCGTGACATTTGTGAGCAGAAGCGTACCAAATTGGGCGCGCAACATTGCGTCACCAGTGAATGAGATGAGCCATATCAGTCGATGCACGTCCCTAGAGGTTATAATCTCACAGGAGTGGGAGTGAGTCCCTGTAGTGCCTTTCTTTTCCAGATGGTTTTTAAATTCTGTAATAATTTCGTGCATAAGCTGCACCGAGCCGCTGGCTGCCGTCATCGAAAAGCTTTTACCATCACGCGGCCCCAACTTGCCGCGGCGAACGTTTCCCACAAACTTCTCAATAAGATCCCCGATAATCTCCATTAAAGGTGAGGCCTCCTCTTGTATCCGAATCGATCGTTTCCCCATCGCAACTATGACTGCTACCACCGCCGATGTTTGTGACGGCCGTGCACACTGAGCTGCGGATTAAAAACGCTTGCGTCGGATACCGTAGAGGAAGAATCCTGAATCACACAAATTCACTACCTTGTATGACATACATGTACGAAAACACACATATGGATATGGGAACGAACATTTGTTAACCAAGAAAAGAACACAAACAACAACGGTTAAAAGCGGTGAGAAATCGTGGGTATCAGGGAGTGTGGAAAAGAAAGCTATTGAATGAACAACAGAACGAGCGCAAAGAGACAAAGTCTCAGATGCCCCTACATTCACGTGATATTCTACCACAATGAATAACGTCCCGATAGGAAGCTACACATGGTAATTTTTACGTGTATATACAGTCAAAATAAAAAAGGAAGAAAGGCGCAAAAGAGTGAGCTCTCAATATAAATTAGGGGAGGGAAAGAGCGAGCCATCCACGAGCTGGATTAATGGAAAGTCAGAAAAGAAACGCGAAGAAAGTAAAACCAAGAACAAACGCCTTTCCTCTAGCTGCTTGACACAAGAAAACTTCCCTTTCTACGCAAATCTAATACCTCCCGCATGACCCATTTCCAGATCCTCCGGAAAGCATGGGCGTCAGGAGCCACTCCACAAAATACCTCTAACGTTGTGTTTGTCTACATGCATGCACATCAATGCATATGTGGGAAACAAATACTACTGCGTTTACTTTTCTCGCCGTCCGCCTATTTTTTCTTCTTGCTTCTCCTGCTAAAGTAAGGAAGAATACATAATCACAGTAATCGAAGCAAACAACCACATACCATCCTATTACTATCACCGCTGGCGTTCCTCCCGCAGCCGGCGCCTCTCTTCACGGCGCAGCACTACCGCAGCCAAGCGTTTAATCTGCTCACGGCCCAACGGCTCATCATTGTCCAATAGAGCCATAGAGCGCCTGCCTTCCTCAGTGTCATCCTCGTGTTCACCAGAGTCGCTTGATACTGTAGAAATGCCAAGCTTTCCCCCACCAATGGGTACGATGCCATTTGTAACGCTATCTGTGAAGCAGCTCCCCTTGTCAAAGAAGCAGCTTCCATCCGTTTCCGGTGACGGCGGATTGTTTGTAACGGGGGTTGACGTTGTTGGAGTTGCCGTTTTGGCCTGTTCCTTTATAGAACACAGCTTCACACGCGTGTTGGACGATGGAAGGTTCACGTGAATAGATGCCACACATGGCGCTGTTGAAGTGCGGTCCACCGTTTCGTCGGCAAGGGATAGTATTTTTGCCCCCAAGAGTTGCAAATTTGTAACAACATTTTCAATCTTTGTCCGCGGAACCACAACCTCAGGCTTATACAATGAAACTTGCTCTGCGAGTACATCTGTGTGCTGCACCACCTCCGCCAGAATGCGTTCCAGTGTTGTCAGCTCCCCCAGAGCTGAGTCACGTTTACACGACGCATCGGTAACGTAGCTATCCAACTCGCTCTTCATGCAGAACGTTACAGGTGCGGGGTGTACGTAGGTAACTTCGTGATCCTTTACTTTTTTCTTCAGTCTCGCAACCTCATTCTGAAGGTCTTCAAGTCTTTTTTGCTCGTCGCGGTACTGTTTTTGAAGCTGTTCACGCAGCGCCTGCTCTTGGGAAAACTTATTCACAAGGTCGTCAAGTGACTCTGCTTCTGTCACACGCATCATTTTTACAAAACTTTTTTCGAACGCTCTCATGCGCTCCTCATCCTTCGCCGATCCACTTGCAAGAAGGGCATTAGCGATCCTGTCAGATAATTCAGCCCGTTGATTGTAGTCAGACGTACCAGCAACCACAGAATTTCGATCAGGGGGTAATATAGTTCGTCGTCGCCTCTGCAGGACAAGTTGCTTCTCTATTTCAGCTTCTTCGATGCGCTGTAATTCCTCATCAATTTCCTGCTGCAACTCCACTTGCCGCTGCTCAAGACCTTGTGTTTGACGTAGTGCAGTTTCCACACGAAGTCTTCTGTCAGCAAGGGCTTTGTCTTTCAAATGCCGTGCCTGCTGAAAAGAGGAATCAAAGCTCTTTAAATCCCTTTGCACGTTTTCATATTGCGATGTAGCGTTGTGATAGAGTGTTACAAGGCGCGCATATTCCTGGTGGCGAATATCAAGGTGCTGCTCCAGAGCACGCGTGCGGGCATCACGACCAATAGAATCTTCCACAAGCTCCTTCAACAGCTCACGGTACCCATCATTAATCCTCGCAACAAACCGCTGGTGCCCCAGTGTCTGATCAAGAAATTTTTCGAGACGATGAATCCGCAATGCTACACTTTTGCTTCCTGACACGGCGCCATCTTTGGCTGCCTCAGAAAGCTCCCTTTCGTTGGTTACACGCTCCTCCTCATTTCTGCGAATTCCTTCCTCGATCTTTCTCACTTGGTGTGTCAGGCGGTTCAGCCGTCTTATTGTTGCATATTTGCGACGGTCCAAAAGTTCCAACTCCCGGTCCGTTACGTTCTTGCCACAGGCACGAATGGAGCGGAGGTGCGTATTTTCATCGTGCATCATACGCACTTGCGCGCGATTGGAGGCAATTTTCTGTTGATACTCCCGTACCACCTTGGTCCGCTGAGCACTGATCTCATTAATCCGCTGCATGTAAAGTTCCACTTCATTTTTTGGTGCCTCAGCCACAGTAGCGTGGCGCGACCCCGCATTGGTTCGCTGTTTCGAGGGTTGCTTTGGACTCAACTTCCGTTGATCATTCCCGGCAGCATCCCCGCGGGCACTTCGACTTTGAACGGAGGATCCCTGTGCTGGCGGAGACGAGCGCCCCGCTGCCGCTGAAGGCAACCTAGTCATGCGAGCAGTATTTGCGGGCTATTTACCGAGGTAAGGAAAGGAAAGTCACAGACAAAAAATAATTTATACATATATATATATATATATAAAGGAAACGAAGGCGAAACACGGCGGGTAATGCAAATGAACAATCCGAGAAGGGGGATATCCCCCTTGTTTTCTACTCTACAACTCATACTCAACACTCACGCGTGCACAGACTAAACTGTGTTTCCAGGTTTAGCGGTGAACACTCCACCTCCCCCTCGCCTTCCACTCAAGAAGAGTGAGGCCCAGAACACACACAAGGGGAAACAAACAAACTTTAGTGTGCAAACCAAGAAGTCTCCACGTAAGTGTAAAGGGGGGGAAATAGCGCGCAACAGCAAGGACGTGTAAAGCCTCATGCGAATTATTTTAAAAGTTCCGGCTCAACCGACTACTTGGGAAAGATGACTTCAAACATCTCAACCGGCGAGACTGCGCGCGGGGTGCTCCGCCGCTCAGAAACAGAAGAGAAGCAAACAGATTCATGCGCCGTCAGACGCAAACCAAAGGTAACGGGCGGGAAGCAAAAGCGCAGGTAAAAATTCAAAAGGGAAATGAAGCCGCTGTTAAGAAAATTTACCTCCCCCCAAAGTAAAAGCAGACATTTCCCAATATCTGACTGCGATGAAAACAGTGGTGCAGCACGCTTCGTCAGCACACAAGAAAAAAAAACCATCCACCCTCAACACCTCCCTCTCCCCCATACTCCCCTCGCCCTCGCATTCCGGTAAGAGGCTCGCTTTCATCTACATTTTTCTTCGATAATACCGTCTCAAGTGATGTGCACCTCAGGTTATTGTAATCTTCGTTTCTTCAGCCACCCTAGCCTTAGCTTTATTCAACCACTGAAGGCTCGACTCCACACGTTTCCGCATAATGCCGTGCATGTACGTCCTCCCGGCACGGATATGATAGGCTAGCGTAGTGCGGAAGTTTACTAGGTGCATAACAGTCTCAACGAGACGCGGCGGGGGTTCCATCTGCTGCTTATACAACTGGAAGCTACACCAAAATGTGTTCGGATCGCGCACACGACCCCGAGGACCGGTCACAGCAACGACAGAATCCGGAGGGCCACCTTGTTCAAATATAAATGCAGACGAACCACAAAAGCTACGTTCATGCTTCCTCACCTCCACCATTGCCTGCAGAAAGTGACGTGTCAACACAGCATCGTCCTTAGACGAGACACGCAATGCGATAGCAACAATGAAACTTCCCCTATTATTGTACACCACCATTTCCTCACCATCGTGGTAATGCAGCTGCAGTGGTTGAACTACTTCGGGGTTCGTTAAAAACAACTCAAATTGCCGGGCAAATGCGGGTACGAAGCTCCACGCCCGTAGCTGGGCGGTCGAATGCATTGCCTCCCTCAGCATCTTCGCAGGCACGTTGGAGGGAATGTGCACCGCAACTGTAAAATCTTCACCATCTCCCTTATGTGTGTCACACACAACAAATTTCTGCAACTCCGACGGGAAGAGTGTTGTCACTACCTCATAAAAGTTCCCATGGGTGTTCAACTCAGCGAATGGAGTGAAGCTCCGAAGCGAAACTGTTACAGAGGCAGTGCCACCAACATTTACTGTCCCGACCTCGCCACTTCCGGTATCTTTTGAATCCACACCACTCGTCTGTGACATCTCTTTCTCTTCCTTGTCCCACTCCACGCGGATGTGATACTCGCAGCCATCGAAGTCTCGCACAACACTTACGGGTATTTTGCTATCGCCCCTCAAGATGCGCTCAACAGCAGCATGAACGGCGGGATGCTCCCTCTCTAACAGCAACAGCATCTATGGAAGGACTATATGCAGGGAAGAAACAAAAAGGAAAAAGAACGCATACATATATTCATTGTGGTGCCGGTATACTACTGGGACCAGGTTCCCGAAAGCAGTAGGGAAGAAGACAACAAGGGTAATGAAATCAATGTATACATATATACATATAGACCAACATATATATATATATATTTTACTGTAAGCGCATGTGTTTTCGTGTGGGAACAAAAGTGAAGCGTGCGGTGTCGTAAAAGAGAGGAAACGCGGGATGTCAGCTATACACTGAGGCTTCCACCACGTTCCTCCTACCACTACTTTCGATGATTGTTCCATTCAGTTAATGGTGGGTTAGATGGCCTAATTTCTTAAATTCTGATGCAACCAAGTAGGAAAAGCAACATAACATTGATAATAATGCTGGTGTCACACATGGAAGAAAAACTTCCACAACCAAAATAGAGAACACCGACGTGGGTATTCTCATGTTGCGTCGGTTGAGGACGTGGAAGTCATTCTATGCGAATGTTCAGCCAGCCACACGGTTTAACTTACGCAGAGGTGCTCCATCGTCCCCTCCACCACGGCCAGCAGAGACGAGTCGTGTGGAGGTGGCTGGAAGTAAGAAAAGGGATGGTTATTGTGAACCAAGCGACAAGCT
>NW_027124148.1:78819-81419 GCF_001457755.1 Trypanosoma equiperdum | reverse complement strand
ATATATATATATATATATATTGTTAGTGTGTGCATATGTTTATATATACACATATATTTTATTCTCTTTTGATCCGCCACCAGACTTGTTTTCTTTCAAGTAACATGCGCTCTAAGAAAGAGGGAGGCTGCGAGCGTGAAAGGTACAAATAAATCAATAAAATGAAATCAAAAAAGAAAAAAATGGACATCTACCCCGCCAAATTAAGAAACAATCTCCATGCTACAGAGGACCCGCGCTGCTTCCGCTACTTAGAAGGTCCCTGAGAGGATGAAAGAGGGAAAAAACAAAACAGTACAACGTTGAGAAGCGATCAGCATACAAACTCCTTCTCACCACAGTTGTCGCAATGCAAGAAATAAAAGACTGGCCCCTTAGGGTCTGGAGACAAAGAAGGCGGGGAACAATCTACGCTATGGCGTTGCTTGCGGTTGGACGGATCAGCAAACAAAATGCTGCGCTCCGCTACAATACTCCAGGGTGCCCAGTCACGTTGACTAGGAGTTTGAGAAACAATTTGGCACGTCTCAAGATGATCATCTAAGGCATTATAAAAGTTTCGAATCAGGTCACTGCCATCGATACAAGAGAACGACATGGTTCTATCCTGATCGATAACAGCACCGCAGGGGCATGATGATCGGTTTGTGCAAAGATGTGTTCCCTCTTCTTTACTGTTATTAGTAGGGGACTTAGCTGCGGGTCGCATTAGGTGACCATTCGGGCACCAGGGACATCTTAACAAATTTTGTGTGCCCCTTTGATCCGATGCCGGAAAATTCCCTGAAGCCGGTGGAGTGCTGAGCTCATCTCGTCCCCGTTTTAACCGGTAGCTACCACTTCCTTCCATTCAATCCTTAACCCAACCACTCCCCTGCGCCCTTCAATCAGCGGAGGGAAAATATTCGAAGGAAAGGAGGAGGAAATAAGGGCATTTATACAATAAGCTGGAAAAAGTGTGACGCGAAAGTGGGGTAGCGACACGCATTGATGGTGGAACAGATACAAACAAAAAAAGGAAAGAGAAAGAGAAAGAGGAAAATGGAAAAAACAAAGGGAAGAAAACAAAAATAGGTATACGCAAAAAAAAAAAAAAGAAATAGTCACCAGCTGCTGTTTTCCTGTAAAACTGATACGGTGCATACAAAAGTTAATTCATGGTGCGTGCACACCAGCAAGAAGATTGCATGTTAAGTGAAAATTGAGGCAGCGGCAATGATAATGATAACCTCAATTCTTAAAAATGGACATCGTCATTCAACCACCATCATAGAGATATTAAGGTCCATACCCTTTCTCCAGAACGACAGGCGTTTGTGTTATTTTTTTTTCCCCCCTTCACCGTTTTACTAATACGTCTGCCCGTTTTGCTTATTTTGTTTGAATGTTGTAACCCTCCTTTCCCTTTTCACTAAGCGCTGACAAGCGCTTCAAGTATGATTTTGATACACCGCTTCATTGCGGCATCAAGCTGATCACCAAGAAACATTTTCTTTTCCCCAACGCGTTTCGAGACGACGACGCAGGCGGCTCCAGCTTGATAACCCAACATGTCGGAAAGGTAACAAATGGCGCTCGTTTCCATCTCGATATTGGTAACGACCTCCACACCGTTGCTTAGGTTAAACTTCAGGCTTCCAAGTTCCTCCACCATATTTGGTACGGTAAGATGCTTCATGAACCGCCCAACTCGGCGCCCCTGGCAACCGTAGAAACCGCTTGCGGTGGCTGTCGTCCCAATTACGTATTGTTGCTTATCAGCTTCTGATCCAGTGGCAGCGTTGTGGGCATCGCAGGCAGCACAAATGCTCTTGGTGATATTGGGATGCGCCATTGATGTGTAAATATCAATTGCACGAAGCCCCGTTTGCTCACGAACAATACGGCGAATCTCTTGTTGGTCCTTTGATGTCTCACGAGTCCCAGCCGAGTAGTAGAGGGAAGTGTTGTCCATACCAATGGCGTGCCGCGTGACAGCAAGTGCCAGAGGGGGAACCGACTCAGCAGGTGAGCCACAAGTTCCGAGGCGGATGATCTTCATGGTGGAGGGGTCAAAGAAGGGACCAGCGCTTGGTGCATCTGCATCACCTTTGCGATGGCGCCACTGGCCACGCTCCATGTCATACTCCTTCAATGCGTGAATTTCATTCAGGACAATTTCGATGTTGTCCACACCCATACCGGTGCTTATAACGGTAACTGGAGTTCCCTTGTAAGTTCCAGTGGCAAAACGAATTTCACGGTGATCACGGGAGGCGCGGATGCTGTCCTTGTCGAAGTAACCGGAAATGACGTCTACCCGCCCTGGATCACCAACAAAAATGATGCGGTCAGCCAACTCATCGCTTTTGCACTTCAAGTGAAGTGTCGTCCCATCCTTACCGATAGGTAAGTCGGTTTCCGACCCCTTCGTGCTTCCATTAGCGGATGCAGCCATTACTCACAATGTTATTGCCCTTGTTATATATTTGTAGTGTATTGCTTAGTTTTTTAAATCTTTTATGAACTTCCTTTATCCCCACAGCGAGAAAATGTGGCAATAGTTGCAAGAAACAAAAACAAAAGGTTCCTGTGGCAGCGCAAAGAAGCAAATTCAAATC
>NW_027124148.1:65436-78756 GCF_001457755.1 Trypanosoma equiperdum | reverse complement strand
CATATATATATATATATATATATGTATATATTCATATCACAAAACCAAAATACACACACACAAAAAAAAAGGGAGCTACATCATGAGTTAACGATGTGATCTTCCGGTCCCTGCGGGAAAGGCAATAACCTCGTAGCTCACCTACAGTGCAGCACGTGTTTAGGTGCACCTTACACGTCCAAAACGAGCGGAAACAACGACTGAGTGAAAACGAGGAGAATACGAAGGTAATACCGCAGTCCAGCACAATAAAATAAAACGGTAGTGCTTTCACCATTGTAATCGTAACTGCATTGTTCACGCACAGCTCCTCTAAAAATACCCCCATACGTTATGATGCGTCGTTCTGTGCAAATGCCTGATGGGGACACGCGGGAGAAACGATCGAACAAATAACCGTTGCATTCGCCGTTTCCTCTCCACACAATCCCCTGTTGCGGGTATCTTTTCCTCCTCTCAGGGAGGATGAGAAGTAAGAGTGAGTAAAAGCTTAACAACAAAAAGTGGCATAACTCACGTGTATGATACTTCCCGTCTGCGACAATAAAGCGTTAAGGAAAGGGGAAAAATGGGAGAGGGAGCGGGTTAAGACACTATAAAGTAAAACCTTGGATTTCAACAAACGAGAATAACGGTATTAAAGTGAAGTTCCGAAACCCTTACAAAAATGAGGGTAACGCGCAACACCAGCAATAAGTTAGATTAAACAAAGCCATAACACCCTCGAATCGACCTGCACCCTCCCCCCATCCCTTCTTCCCGCCTTGTACCACAGCAGCAATACAGCCGTTGCCCAAAGTGAAGGAAGTTCATTTAAGAAGATTTAAAAAACAAACAAGAAAACGACGGCCAAGACAGCCGATTTTAATGTACAATAGAGGTTTCCAGGCGTGCAGGGTAGGGGGATCGCGGGAATGTGACCCCGGGTGTTGTTTCAACCACTTTGGTGTGCCCTGTCTGCCCAAAGTTTTGCATATTCGTATGATGTAGAAGCCAACACGCCGTCAATAAGACACGTCCCAATGTTTAGGGCGAGGCCACCATAAAACCCCAAAATACCACGGGTACGATACACCTCACGCGTGACTCCCCAAAGGCGTGCCTTAGGGGCCACTTGCAGGTTCGCACGCACAACTAAATACGGATTGAAAATGACTGCAGTTACCGCGCTTGTAATTACAGACGCCACAGTATTTAATGCAACGTTGTCATCCCTCGCGAGCAACCAGCGCTTCCAGGACAACCATGAGGAAGAAACGAAGACGGGCTCCGTCACTGGGTCCTCTCTCCCATCCAACAAGAAGCCGTCTGCAGCGGCATACAGGTAGCCCTTACTGACACCGTACATCGCCCACCATACGGCCGTCCACTGGCAACCAATAACAAGTGTTGTGCCGTAGCCTGCATAAATTGTCCTCAGCCCTCCCTCGCGGTACATGGAGGCAAATGTATGAATCATACAACCGGACTTGACGGCCCTGCCTCTTTGAACACCCTCACAATTAGCTGTCATCTGTCGAAGTGCCACAATACTCAGTGGAAGGTGCACAAGCCTGCACAGAGCGTCAGCGATATAGCCAGACACGGCGTCACGAGTTGGTTTGTTCGCTAGTGGTATATTCTCCCGGCTGTACTCAAACAACCACAGGTAGATTGCCTCGCTTAGGGCACATCCAAGTGCGAGGGCTGCCATCCCTTGCGTTAAACCAAGTAACCCACCTTCCGTATTGTACACGAGTCGGATGATTTGCCGGGTCGTCATTTTATTTGCAACAGAGCTCGTTTGCTTGCGCGCGAGGGCAAGGTTGAGCGGTTGCTGCGCCGCTGTGCGCAACCAACATAGGATGACGGCATATGTTACAAACCACATGCTATCCAAATCCGAGTAGCTACGGTTTAAACTGTTCGTGTGTTCGTGCGGACCCAACTCCGCTGTGGCCGTCCCACAATCGAATTCAGTCGGCGCGTCTCCTGCTGTGTGTTTCTCAATGTTACTTTGGTTCTCCTCAGGCTTTTGAGCCCACGGTACATCCGACATCGGTATTATTGGCTTGCAATAACGCTGCTATTAAACAATAATTGGAAGCAGTTACAGTGGAAATGCACCCAGATCCCCGAAACAGTAATGATGGTAATAGGAGGGATAATTATCGATGAACTCTGAAAAGCACAAGTGGGTCGAGGTCGTCGGGGTACACCGGCTGAGCTGTGATTCCTACCAACAGCTTTCCCCGGGAGGGGGGGGGAGTTGAGTACCTTTAACGCTAAATTTGCTTAGCCCTTGCTCCCTCTATTGCTACCTCTGTTAAAACCTTATCCCGGCAAGATTGGGTGAAGATAGAGGAACAAAATAAGGAAAAGACAAAAAGGAAAAAAAAATGAGCAAATAACAACGATACCAACTGTGACCTCGCATCGGGAATGACAAATGCTAGGTAGAAACGTTAAAAGGGAATAGAAGTAGCAGCTGATGGTACGGTTTCAGCGAAGAAAAGAAAAGAGATGTGTGTGTCGCAAGGAAGTAACACACCGGTGTGCATAAAGGTATAGACTACCACACCTTCACGCTCAGCACTCGATTTCACCAGTTGCTCTTTATTTTTCTTGTGTGTGCTTCTTCACACCGAGTAATTGACGAGCGTCAAAACAACAGCCATGAGCACTCCTTCTCCTTAGGAGAAACTCCCTACGGCTTCCTGCATACGTTATTATATTTTCGTTTAATCGCGTTTATACTTAGCACGATGGCAGAAGGCACGGCCACACCAGACTGAGGTGCGAGAGGTGTAACACGAACACACACACACACACTTCTCCACGCATTGACACGTTTGCATCTTTTTTTTCCTTTCTGATTACCTTTAACGATTAATTACGACGGGTCGCGCTTAACTCGGGGCTTGGTCGCCTTCACCGATGAAGATTTGGTGAGATGTTGCGGTTTTACCGTCTTTTTGTCCTCCTGAGGTTGCTTTCGCTGTTTGGGATGTGTCCCTTTTTTATTCACTGGACTATTCTTCCCCGACACGTTTGAGGCTGGAACTGTGGCTACTGAAGAGGAAGACACGACCGTTGACCGCACCCCACCACCTTTATTTTTCTTTCGTCCTCCTGCCACACCATTTGCATTGCTGCTTCCATTCTGCTTCTTGCCACTAACCCTACTGCTGTCGTTACTGCCGACCCCTCTTTTGCTTGCTATTTCCTGGCACTTCTCCTTTGGCCCGCGTGCCAAGGCACTTGGTGGCACCCTTTCCAACTGTTTGCAAAAGTCATGGCATGCGTAGTCTATACCCAGGGCTTTCAGTTGAGCATTGTTTTTCTTCTCAGTTTTCGAGTACTTTATAAGGGCGGCTATGGGATTCTTGTAACGAACGTCATGTTGTTGTAGCGATATGCCCTTTGTTTTATAGGCGTATGCCAACTGGCGGCGCTGCTTCACTTTTTCCTTCGGTGGCATAGGACGGTGGAGGACTGCCACACGGGCCTGTACGCAGAAGCCACCAAGTGCCATGCCATGACATTCTTCAACCACGATAGGAAGCACCGACTCATCATCAAACTGCACGTAGGCGATTCCTTTCGACTGATGTGTACGACGACTGCGAACACAGAAGCAGTTGAGCACTTTCGCACCAAATTGAGAAAAAAACTTGAACAATTCCGTCTCTTGAAACTCCGGGGGAAGGAAACGGAGGCGGAGTACAGAATAGGAGAGCCGCGTCCCCTCTCGCTTTGCCTTCTCGAAGGGATTCTCCTTCTTATCGCTTTCCTCCTGGTCGTCGTCACTGGAATCACCACCAAAGTCGTCACTCCCTATAGATTCGTCGTCGCTGCCACTGCTCTCAAGGTCATCCACGTCGCTTTGGTTTTCAGTTTCATCATCCAATTCCTGAGGGACGGAGTCCTCGTTTTCATCACGCAACCGCTTCTTGGATTTTATTATACCACTGGACTCCATGCGTCTTGCCGCAGCGGCGGCTGCTTTGCGAGCAGTCGAGTTGTCGTCATGGTTATCATCCTCGAAAGTGACGCGAGGCCGCTGTGCTTTCTTCTCCACACCGACAGTTCGGGTTTCAACTCTCGACTTGGAAATCTCACCTGCACGCTTGACAACGGCTTTGCTCTTTGGGGGCACCTTCTTCGCCTTGATCCCCATGATTTAGGCACACACAGAAACACACAAAGCAAATACGCTAGTAATTGAGTCCTTATCTCACTCCCTCTTCCTCCGGTGGTGCAACCAAAACTACAGATACCGTGCGCAGTGGGGGAAAGAAGGTGCACAGTCAGTCATAAAAAAGAAACAAGCAAAAACAAGGTAGGGAGCAGAACAACGTAGACGTAAAATACTCGAGGGGAAACCCCAAACAACATGGTGAGAAACAAGTGACTGCCGTGGTCAGTTGTGTTGCTTGTCCGTCATTGGCGTAGTGGTTGGCAAGTTCATTTACATCTAATGAATCCACATAAACACACACGCTCACGACTTCAGTATACAAAGCGCCTCTATATTCTAAAGTATACTGCCAAATTATGTACATCCACACTACCAATCACGTCCTTTCCTTCACACTACTGCCGAGGAGAGGTGCCGCAGGCGTATCAACTCCATAACGATCTTTTCCCAAGGTCCCGTTGCGGCACAACCCGTTGTACCAAGCCATTGCATCTAACAATGTTGAGCCCTGATTTCTCCCCTGCACCTGGGTTCCTGTGCCAATCCTTGATCCCACCGACCCTAAACCATCTCTGCACACTTCCTTGTGCCAAGCAGCTACCAGCTGCTGCGCCATTCCTCCCAAACGTGCGATGTTATTCGTGCTTTCATCGGTTACAGCGAGCTTCCTCGAGAAAATTGTCTCAGAAAAGTTAGTCAGTGCCAAAATATCAGAATACATGGCTTGGAAAACAGCCACCCACCGCCGTGAGGATATGTTTTCTGGAAGGTTCGCGGATCGTTCAGGAAAAGAATTACCTGAGCGACAAGACACATTGATCTTGTAGAGCCAAGTTACACGCTGTGCCATATTCTCGTTGATGGTAGTTTCGTACGCAACTGATTGCTTCTTCCCACCGCTCATCCGGAAGGAACCATTCTTGACAGTACCCGGAGAAGCACCGGAAGGCGTGGGGGCAGCCCCACCGTTTTGTCGTCGCACGTCACGAGTTAACCGAATCCTCCCCGGGCTTCCCTCCGTTCCACTTAGTTCGTCTTGGGGAAAGAGCAGAAGGACAGCCTCTGACAACGCAAGTGGGTAGCAGTCGCACAGGCGACCGGTCGCTAACAGGGAACCAATTAACGGGCTTTGGACAAGGGAGGGGCCCGATTGAGGGATTTGAACCCACTTGGTCGTCGCGGATGCAACTGCTGGAGGTAACACTGGTGAAAAGAACGACTCGACAGCCTTCTCAGGCGCGTCTTTGAGAGCCCTGAGCACATCCACTGCAACTTCCTGCGGCTGCAAGAGTGCCTGACTCTCATTCTGGTGAGGAATGTCGTTAAGACACAGGGATAGTTGCTCCGCGATGTACAGCCGGAGATTCGCCGACCCCGGACGGCGGAGTACTTGACGAATGTTTCTCATGATAACCGCCAGCTGATACACAACATGATCGGGTAAGTTCCTGTGCTCTCCATCAAAAAATGAATCGGCTTGCACCAGGGAGGCAGGGGACACTGTAACCGTACCGGAAGGACTAATGCAGTTACTCCATGTTTTGTCACATGTCCAACCACAAAGACGTTGCAAGGCACGCCGTAACCATCCGACACAAACGCAGGTGAACAACGGGGTGGTTGGTATTGAGCAACAACTACTCAAAAGCGGGAGAATTGTGTCAATCAAAAGTTCTCTGGAGCAACCACGGCTGACAAGTACCTCTGCGAGACGCGCGCCCGCCAGCCGCACAACAGTTGACTCATGCGAGAGGGCACCGATGACGTGATACCCCGCGATAGTGAAGATGGTTTCGGAAAGTGAATCCTCCAATCCCAACTCTGCGCTACTACGGGCGGAGTCCAAAACCGAAGACATCCTCTGGGTTTTGTTAGCGGAGCCGCCGCCAGCCCTCGCATCTCGTGTCACGCGTGTGACAACGGCAGCCAAAAACAGTAAAAAACTCGTCCTGGCACTCGCACCACCCTGTTGCGTTACAACATTGTACACATGCGATACGATGTCAGGGAGTAGTTTTAATGCTATAGCTCGGTCGGCAGGCAACGCAGAGCAAAGGAGCGCAGCATGATTGTCGGCACCAATGTGGTCTAGTCGTCGCATCGCTTCCTTTGCATTATGAAGGATGTCGTCACGGTACAACGAAACAGCAAGAAATGCATCCACGTCGGATATGTTTGACATCACCGAAGCGAGAAACATGTAGCGCTGTGACGCATGCTGACCACTCGCTGATGCAGCCGAAGAGGTTAATTTTAAAAGATCACTCGTGTTTCGTCCTCGCGGCGAACCTGGCACCGACTGACAGCGCTGTGCCCTCTTCGGCGGTTCTCTAAGGAAAAGGGCAGCAACTTCAGAAAGGTTACTGCCATCACGTAAGATTATCGCTGCTACATCACCAACACGCGAAAGTAGGGAGCTCCATACACGGCACTGTAATAAGGTGCCGACAGCCGTTTCATCACTTAGAAAACAGGAAGTATAAGCAGCCTCGTCACGAATTTTAATACCGGGTGAGCGCTTGGACAATTGAGACGGCGGAGGTTTCAGACCGGCCCCTTGACTGCGCACGATACCCTCAATAAAATTGAGGGCGGACATTTCTTCCGTATAGGTTGGCCCTAGGTCTCCCAAATCTGGATCCACATCCCTTGTGCTTCTTGAAGACCGCCTCCCTGCTTTGCCCCCAGTAGCGCAGACAACTGTTGGTTGAACTTCTGAACGACGCATGGAAATACTAAACGCTACAGGAGGTCTCTCAGTACCTTCAGCACCACCACCACCACTGGAACCCACATCTTCGTCAGCAGGGTCTTGTGCCATGGAGTGAAGAACACGACTGGAGGCATCATCCACAGCAGGAGGCGGTACCTCGTTCTCCATCGGCTGTATTGGAACAAACCCGCGTTGCATTATGCCACGAACTCGATTTGACTGAACTTTCCGCTCCTCCACATGGTCAGCAGTGGCCTCAATATCCACCTTCTTTGCCACGGACGTGTGTACAACTGTTGGTGGGGTAATTTCCACTGCAGGAAGCGGTGCGGCTTCGAGGACCTCACGCCCTGTCAACAGTGTATACAACTGCCGCAACAGAGATTCAGCATAACCCTCGCGGCATGCTATTAGTCCCTCTATCATACGGTCGCTTAGTGGACAGTTGTTCTGTTGAAAATGCTTCTTTAGTTGCTCCCAGTTGTTGCGCTTGTTCACCACGCTTAACTTATCCTCGTAGGAGTGCATGGAAATGTTTTTCCAATAACGGGAACAAATGGTCGCTACAAGAAATCCGTTGGACAGGTCACGCCTCGGGAACCGCAAAAAACGTGGAAGCTGCAGACACCTCAACCAAGCGAGGACTTCCCGGGGTAGTCCCTCATGTTTGAACTGACAATGAGTTTCTAGCATCAGAATTTCTTATATGATCTCAGATATACTTATACGTAAACAGGTGAACTGATAAAATTACGAAGGCCGCACTAGTGGCCGATGTAACACTTCGGCGGCCCCGTTGCTTTTAGTGCAGTCCCTCTCCAATCCAATGTGCGTAGGCCGTCCCGCCGGCAATGATATTTATTCTTCGCTCAGACCAATTTGCTAATATTTCGTTGAAAAAATGTTCCCAAAAAAGATTTTAACGCAGGATGAAAGTAGAGAAGGTGATATGCACAGCAGCGACAGCTCAGTAAGCAAACGACACCCAACACTCAATTTTTTTTTTAAATCAGTCGTCACAAGCAGCGCACAAATTTCTCAAGTGGACGAAGAATGGCGTAAAAACGAGTATGTGCCTCGTCGCGCTTTTACTCCTTCTCTTCATATCACCTCTGGGGCTCATCTCATCGGCCCATCACAACGTAGCGCAGCCCCGCAAGCCACCGCCACCACGCAGAAACTAAACGAAGTCGATAATAAGCACACACTAAAATGAAAAGGGGTTTCCTCTTGACCACCCACGGGGAATCGCGCCGCTGCTGAAGGTGCAACTGCTCAAAATACCCCGATCCAAAGCCGTGTGAGCCCTCCGATGATCTTAACGCCGCTGCGATGCGCTCCGCCTGGGCTCCCCGCCGTTTCTCCAAGGCTCGAGCTAACGCCACGTACTCAAACAGAGAAGTCGACCCCTCACGCAGTTGCTGCTCATCTTTTTCTTGCTTCCGTTTTTGTGTTGTTGTCTTACCGCGTTGCCACGGCAGATCCCAATTTGCCATGCTGAGTGGAGTGCCAGGTACAACAAACGAAGCAGCTACCGCCTCCATTTCCTCCCTGCCACCGCCTCCAGTTGAAGGGGTGTCACTTCGGTCAACATTATTGCCCTTCATTGCCTCCTTTTGTTTTCCAGCAAGGCATTGGAGGGTTTTGTATGCGGCGGTTATGTTCGCCATTACCTCTGCAGATGACTCCGGACCATTGTTATCCGGATGGTGTTTCTTCACGAGTTCCACGTAACGCCTTCTAAGCACCCGCCGTTCAATTGGTGGAGCGGCGAAACCCATAAGTCTACATGCTTGGCCTACGCTAACACTCCGTAAAAACGTAGAGTAAGTGAACATATCCACGTTTGTTTTATTGTCCGCACACCTTCTCAACTCTGTGGGATCTCTGTTTTTCCACCAAGAGTCAGAGAAAAGGGGTGTGGTACAACAGCAGCACGGGGTGAGAACATGCAACACAAAGAAGAACGCAGGGACGAAAAAAGTATTAATGTTTTGGCTCCGACGAGAACATAAACGAATAGGAAATCTCAACAAGTGACCACACAACGTACTTCCATAGTTTTCTATGAATAAAATCAACGGCCATTCTTTTTTTTTCGTTCGCACCAAAGTAGAAGAGACCGCGGCTCGTGCACCCGAAACGTTGTGTGCAAGAAGCAAAGACATACAAACGCAGACCCAGCGAAGGCATCTGTGGCTGCACCCACAAAACTAGGGAGGCCCTCGAGCTTTCCTACCAATATATTACACCACAGTAAAGAGCACATCCACACTGAGAAGTTGATACATTTGTAAAACAACGTGGTCCACACGATTAATCCATGCCTCTTCGCCAGCCTTTCCACTTTCCCCAGCCGCTGACTTTGTATCTATTTCCAGAAGTAGCTCCATAAAACGTTGAAGTAAGTACCCTGCACGAACTGGCTCACCACAAAGAATATGAATGAGACCGATCCTCCGGTCCCGCTTTTCCGGAAGCCCACCGTATCTTCCTACCCCCAGCTGCCCCTTCTTGGCACTGCGCAGGCATGGACCCAAATAATAGTCCAGCAGGTAATCAAAACTGGCCACATCTGCAGTGGCTATAAAATCAAAGTAAGGCCCCTCCGACATTGCGAGAGATACCTCCGATTCAGCGAAACTGCGGCTAAAACTTTCATAAGGCATGATACGATCCTTTACGGAAGAAAGAACTTCACCCCACGAGCTTTCGTCGCTAATGCCATTGTGTGAAAGCCCCTCCCCACGTAGAAGAGCTTCCCCAGCTAGCAGAAGTTGATCATCAGTTCCAGCATCACTTGTTCCAACATAAGTCGGTCGTGTGCCGCCTGCTGACGATCCCCCAAGAGATGAGGCAAGTCGATTGGGGTTTGCCGCATCGCGGTTCTTTTTAACATCAGTGCTGCTGGCACTTACCAAAAGATAGTTCCGTAACTGCCCACACCGTAGGGCCAGATGAGCGAATATCATGGAGGCGGTAACAGTGCTGCTGCGATCACCGCCGTCCACAATGTGAAGGTGATAACGGCTCGCCGTCATTTATTTAAGAGTAAATAAGTAGATGTAGGCAATGTATTTATACACGTTCCGGTTACTCCGTGTCTGCTTTTAGCTTTATTTGTTTCCTTTAGCAGTTCGTTCCCCCGAACGGTATTGGCTCGTTCCTTTAAATGTCACCGATTAACTGGCACTCGCGGAGAGTTTTTTACTGCCGGATGTGAACCTTGCTCTTGAACGCCTAAAGTTCCCTTTATTTCTCTCACTGTTTTTTTTTTTTGAAGAGAAAAATGTGGAGCACAAAGAATTTAACAACAAAAATACATAAAACGGCAACATCGTGCAACAACATGAAGTAGAGAGTTACGAAGCCGCAAACGGAAAAATAGAATCAGATGACATAAAGCATAAAAACAAAAGTGGTGCAAATACTCCTACTATCGGGTGGACCGTACACTCGTTCTAATAGAATACAAATAAAAAAATAGCATGTTATCGATGCTCCTCTCTTTTATTAGGTTATCTCTATTTTTTTTGTTTTCCACATTAATACAACCACTAAGCAACGGTATTGCCGACCGCTCTGCGTGCGTACGCGCAACTATGTAACAAAACATTCCATGAAGTAATGAGGGTGGGGAAAATAAACTTCACTAGACTTATATACACATAGAAATAACAAATAAACTGGAACTGACTGTGCAAACCACATGTAGATCAACCCTGTCATAATCACTTGGACGGAGCAGCAGGTGCAGAGTTGTGTTCACCTCCACCGCAAAGTCACGCACGAGAAAACACGCAACCACCACCTCGCAATGCAGAAGCTTTACTTTGGGGCGTCGCGACGGGATGGAAGTAAAACGGTAAGCGGCGCGGTTTTTTGACTTCCTTTTCGGTTACTGTCCTCACCAGCTCCGGTTTGGGCGCGATTTGTTGGAGGAGAGGTCCATTGGGAGTAGTGAACAACTGCAGGGGCCTCCACAAACCATAACCTTTGACGATACGGCGATTGTCCTCCGGTGTCAACAAGACGGAGGCGAGGGTTTGGGGGGGCTTCTTGTACTCCCATCGCTTCTCGTGCCGCACAAGCAATTCCCGAAGTTTTGGGGCGCCACGTGCACTTTTTACTATCCATATTTTGTTTCTTCGGGGAGGAACAGAAGGTCGTATCCGGAAAGGCTACACTAGCTTCAGAATCCTGCAGCCGCCCAACTTCACATCGTAACGGTGACTTTTTACACACGTTCAACTCTTTACCGGTGGCAGCCAGTTGAAACGGCACCTCCTTTTCACTACGGTAATTTGCATGGTATCGCGTCTCCTGAGTTTTGACATCCGCATGACATCCAGGTGTTACTTTGCCCTCATCAAGCGGAAATTTTTCGTTTGCTTGTTTCAGCGGCCGCTGCGAGCCGTTTAGCCTCAGCCGCCCCTCGCGCCGTTCACGTACTAAAGAACAGAGAGCTGCGCTCCTCTCCCTTAGAGCCACAACCAACGCATGATACTCTTTATACCCAATACGACTCTCTCCCGACGGTGTTTCCATAGACTCAAACTGTTTTTGGTTATTTTCCGTGAGTAACATTAGAGCGGAGGAAATTCCAGAAACCGCATCGACAAATGCCTCAACTGCGACTGCGGTTACATCCTCCCGCTCAGACCTTCGCAGCGGTTCAGAAATGACACAATTCAACCCATCGGCAGCCGTCGTCGCTCCCAACCCGGGGTTTGAGACGGCTGCGTGACCGGTGGGGCACACGGCTTCAAAACCGCAGCAGCAACCGACACCGATTTCGGTATTTGGGGAAGGGCTGGAGTTGGCGGAAGAGAAGTGGCGGCTTTTCTTATCTGGCACGAGATGTTGAATACTTTGGAGTGGTGCAGAACACGTCTCGGCCGTTTCCTCCAGAAATGACTGCTGACGCTGCTCGCCAGCTTGTTGTTCTGAGTTCAAATCCTCTGAAGCGCCCACAGCACCAAACCCGGAGCCGCAGCGACTCCCCCCGAGTTCTTCATGCGTTGCGGCATTACGGTGCCACCCTCTCCATGACCGGAGTGGGCTCGGCGCGAAGCCCGCAACATTATCTTGCATTCGTCTTTTCTGCTCAAAAGGAACGAGGCGCGGAAAACGATGAGGAAAGTAAATGTTGGAATTGAGAAACGCTTCACGCAGCAGAGACATTTGATGTCCATCAATAAACAATCAAGCGAGTAGCGACTCAAATAAACGGTAATAAGAAAACAAAGAAAAAAATTAAAGCTGTATATGTGCGAAGGTACCGGTACAGCAACACACATACACACACACACACACACAAATGACGAAAAGAGGGGTGAGGGAATAAGTTTTAAAAACAACAACAACAACACCAAACAAACAAACGGAGACATATAATAAATAATAACAATAACAGCGGAAGCAAAGAAAGGTAATATGCGGCATAGCCTCTGTTTCCCCTCGGACCCCTGTTACCTTGTAGACATCACCACACCCACACACACACATGCAACACACACGTCTCCCTCCCGTTTGCTTTCACACAAGCATGCACATACATCAGCAAATACACGTGTGCAGGTTGAGCGAAAAGTGTTAACATAAAGCATTGTGCCAATACCAAACGAGGGAATGGAGTTAACACAGCAATGACACGACTGGCAACATAAACTGCCGCTACCGCTACGTTACAGAGCGAATCCCGCTGTGCACAGCCTTCCTCTGAGCAAAGCAAGCTTCAAGTGAGATAATATTAACTGCAATAATAACCCAACACACAAACATTAGCCATACATGTGAAACGAAAGATAAAAGGTTTGCTCCCACACTGTCATCAAAGTCGAGTCGAAGGCTACTGATGTGCGCCCTTAATAACGGTTGCCATCTATTATTATTTTTTTTTTCTTGTCTCTCTCTCCCATCCCTCCAGTGCCATCTTAACACACATGCACACAACTATTTTCTCGCTGCACGTTTTACTTGCTTTGGTTTAATATGGTAATCTTACAGGGAGTCAAATCAATGTTTCATTGATCCTTCCCTTTTTTCCCCCCTTCACACATCTCTGCTTCGTTGTTTTTCCGCAACTTCTTCCACACACTTGCTTCCCTCCCCCCTTTACCTCCCTCCCTAAACATCACACGCATAAGCACACATACAGATATATATATATATATATAAGTGCGCGTCCGCAACAAAGAGAAAAATCCACATATACATACACAAATGCATACATATATATAAATATGAATATATTGAAAGATTTAGAAGGTGTTAATGGCCGCTGCGCGTTACAACAAGAAGTGACGCCGAAGTTCCCCCACCCGTACAACTTTTTTCCCCTCCACCCCGTTCCTTCCTTCACTCGACCATGCGTGTCATATCATCATCATTGTTCCCGTCACACCTCTGACAAAAAGATGTACTT
>NW_027124148.1:64592-65415 GCF_001457755.1 Trypanosoma equiperdum | reverse complement strand
AAAAAAAACATATATATATATACGTGAAGCTCCGATACAGTAAATATTCCTTCGCCCTCTCCCCCCCTCTTTCTCAGTAAGTTTCAGTGAAAGGTGGTTTTAAAAAAAAATATTATAAACAACAGCGAAAAAAAAAGAGAAAAAAGGTAAAGGTAAAGGTGTCGGGTAGTGGTTGTGGCGGTAACATTTATCGACCACAGGTACGAAAACCTTAGCGGTATGATGATGTGAACAACCCGCGAAGAAACAAAAAATCCTTTTTAAGGAAATTAAAAAGGAAAACAAAGAACAGAAATATCTATAAATATACAAACAAGTTGAAGCAAATGTCCCGTTTTCACACCGCTCAATCCGACGCCTACCACCCTGTGGACAACTGAAGTTCAACGCATTAAACCAGAGTTGGTGGACATACGGAAAGGAGCCCTCGAAGGGTGTAAAAAAAAAAAAATTGAGAAGAAGGTGGAATGTCGGGTGGAGTGGAAAGTAAATCCTTCAGTTGGTTTTAATCAAACGACAAAAAACGAAAGGGAAAGGAAGGGAAAGGGGTAAACGGCATCCGCGCGCACAAGCGAACGAGCAGGTTCTGTTACTGAGGAAGCAAAAAAGAGCGAAACAAGAAAAAGAAAAAGCACTTTTCGCCAAATCTTGCGATCAGGTAAGAACAGGAGCAACAGAAATACACGCATGTGAAAGTAAACAAATCAGCAGATGATGTGTATACAAACGTGCGTACGTACATATATATATATATATATATATGTGTGTGTGTGTGTGTGTGTGTCTACAAATAAATAAATTTATTTATTTTTCCTTGTATGCG
>NW_027124148.1:60763-64582 GCF_001457755.1 Trypanosoma equiperdum | reverse complement strand
AAAAAAAAAATGTCAGGGATGGAGGAGCGAATGCGAGGAAAATTGCCCCGCCGCCGTTACCACCACTCACTTGTAATGCTTCATTGGATGCTCCCTTGCACAGGCAACCACGCACCTACACGTTCGTACAACTCTCAACACCTCCGCCACCACCAGCGAAACCACCAAACACATCAACAGATTTCAATCTGCCAACAAAATAGAAGTAAAGAAGGACGAAACCAAGAGACATGATGCAAAGTCGCTCCCCTCCCAACCAACGCCCTGCTTCACATCTTGCCATCCACCTTCTGATTTTTTGGTTGTGGCCCTTCGTCGTACCACCCACTCTTATTACAATCTGGATTTATTTAGATTTCTCAAACGCAGCAAAGGCCTCCTTAGCAGTTTCGCCGTACTTTGTCGTTAAATGTGACTTGAACTTGTCGAAGGCATCTTTTGGAGAAACGAAAGGCCGAACTGCCTTTAAGAAGTCCTCAAAGGCTCTCTCCGGCGTTCGACCAAGAGATTGCCACGCCACAAATACCTCTTCTAGTAGCTGGTGAAGGGGTTGCTTTGAATTTACCATCCTCTTCAGCGTCTCCTTGTGCTCACGGCAGAGATGCTCCACGTCAAATCGAACAAAGGTAAAGAAAGCCGATATGAGGCAGCACTGATGGTGGAGGGACCGCGAAATGGGACCATTCAAAAGAGGAACATTCTTTGCTCCGTCTGCATCACATAACTGGTTGAAGAATTCCACCTCCGTGTCATATGTGGTAAATTGCCTCAAAATGTCGTCTGATTCATCCACCACTGTACCTGACAGAAGCGGAGGAGAATACCGCAGCAGTGCCGGTAGTACACGGAAGCGGGACTTCGGGTCGTAATCGGCGTTGCTGTTTTTCGGCCCCTCGCTGAGAACAGCTTGAACTTCTTTGAGCATATTGGCTATGTGGTCGCGGCTTCCCCCGCAGTCAACGAGCATATCCAGGAAATCTGTATGGAAGGAAAGTGGGAACACACTACGACCTCCCTTTATAACAATTGCCCAGTTATGGAAGTACTTCGGAAGGTCGGTAAAGATATCTTGCTCGACTGCATCCCTGAGATGCTTACGGAGCGCTTGTCTCACTTCACTGACAGGTAGCACCCTCGCGTTCCCCAATTTCTCGAACAACTCGCCGAGCCGAGCGCGTTGATCTGCATATCGCATTGTTGTGATATAGCGGTGAATAATGGAGGAACAGTATGCTATGCGTGTCTCCTCTGGGATGTCTGCCAATAGCAACGACACCTCCTCCAAACTTTCAGCTGTGAAGTACTTGTCCATGGCCGCCCAAAACTTATCCCGGGACGGAACAGGCTTAAGCGGGGGCGGTATCGGTGGCAAAGGGTGTCGTTCACGCTCGCTATCACCCGTCCCTGTCACGTTACCTCCTCGGTCTCCTGAACTTCGCGCCGCTGCCGCAGCGGCCCCATGACGCGGCACCCAATTATTATCTATTGTCTCAAGTGTGTTTAGCAATAGGAACTGAATGCGCCGCTGGGGGTGAGTGTGCATGAGGTCCTGAAGCACGGAGCGAAAGTGCGGCACGAGCTCCGCACCCTCTTTGGAAAAATCTTTCCCGCACGTCAGAAGGAGATTCATGAAATGGATTATTTCGTAATCAGCGGGTATACGTCGTTTCGTCTCCGGACCGTACAAAAGCCACTGAAGGATCTGCAAGACTACCTTCTCGCGCACGAGACCGTGTGTGAAGAGGAGACCCAGAAAATTGATGTTTGCCTTCTGCTTCGCGGCGAAGTTCATTCGGCGTTGCTCCGCCTCATCCTCAGGAAGGCCCGCAATCTCCCGCTCCAGCTTTCCTTGAGCATCATCAGCCTTCTCAAACATATTCTGTGACTGCCTAATAATTGCACTGCGAATGCGTCGACCCGCAGGTTCGTTGTCACCGATGCTACTGATCAAGTGAGCAATCAGCTTAACATAAAGCTGTACAAAGATGCTGTCCTCCGGTTGAATGGACTTGTGAAAAATCACCCTAATAACCTCTTCAATTTCTTCATCGTCGGATTGACGAATGGGAAGATTGGTCAACTCCTTCTTCATAAGTTCAATGTTGTCTTCACTTACTTTCCCGAGAATACCTAGTACCTCGTTGTGCAACTTCCGCTCACTCATCACCTTAGAAGGCGCAGACTCCCCCTGGAAGAGGTCCTCGCGGGAGAATATATGCTCGGGCTTGTTGACGTTGTTCTCTGGCATCTCCTTCCACAAATCCGTTGCGAATTGGAGAATGCCCTTGGGTGGCAAACATTTTGTGTTCTGCAATCTGGTAAACTCAGCGATCTCGTAGACGCAGTCTTCCGGGTAGCTGGACACTGGGGACTCGGCGGTTCCAGGGGCAGGAGCCGATGTGCGGTCAAAAATACCTGCCGATGGAGACGGAGCCGCCTGGTGGTGGAGGGGTGAGCCGCTGTTGACGCCCCGACCGAGTCCGGCCCGATGAAAGCCAATTCCACGACCTGTGGGTCGCTGAAACGAGGAGGGCCCTTGCGTTAATGGTGCAGACCCTATGCGAGGGGGAACAACAGGTGCGGCGCGGTGCTCCATCGTAGTTGATATCGCTTGTATTCCAGTGATGCAGTTGTAGCTCCACTCCCCGTATGTATATGTCTATTTTGTATATGTAGGTCCCTCTTCTATCACTTACCCGATTCCCTCTCCCCTCTTCTCACGTATGAACGACCCCGACCTTTTTAAATGAAATGCCCCCTGTGGGTGAGCCGAGCAACTCGAATGGACGCGTGTGTCCCTCGCCTAGTAGGCACAATTGCTACTCGTTTAGTCCTTATACCGGCTAAAATGTTGATCACTATGCACTGTCCGAATAACTTGTCAGAAGACTCCCTGGTTGTTTGTTGTTATTCCACAAGCACCTCTTCGTCAGATTCTGCGTACCTCCTTCCCCTTTCCTCTCTCTTCTGTTGCTCCTTACTCACTAACTGCTGCTTAGTTCTTCCCTTGAACCCAACTATAACTTCCTTCTTCCGCACTGCAGCTCCGCAAACGTGCCACGCTGTCCCTGTATATATATGCGTGTGCGCACTTATGTGTGTTTCCGTCCTTGAGTCTATTAATCCTTCCTCCCCAGAACACAACTAATACTTTTAATGCTTCTTTTCCACTGCTTCCCTCACTTACCCTCGTCTCTTCCTTACACGGACTGTGTCTTATTAACTGGGAATGTGACGTTCCTTCACCCAGCGCCAGGGGTACGCGCTTGCCCTTCCCTTGTCCCCTAAAAAGATCTTCTTCCCTTTCTTTTTAAATCAATCCTTGATTTTCTTTTATTCTTTTTTCCTTCTTTTTCCCTCTTTCGAAAAAAAAATATTAACCTCCTCTTACCTTCCTTCCCACAGGCCAACTTTTTTTTTCCGCCGGCCCTGCGGTCTGTTATTCCCTCTTGGCTTCTCCTTTTCCTATGGGAGTACCTCTGTTTACTGTGCCTCTTCCCTCTTATATTTCCTTTTCGATCTTTACTTCTTATTCCTTATTTCTCTTTCCTCGATTGTTCTTTTATGTCCCTGCCGATGTTGTTTTACCCACCTCTAGTTCCCTTTTCCCAGTCACCTCTGACAGGTCAATAACCAAAAGATGTTAAAAACAGAAACGAAAACCCAAGGATAAAATCGAATGACACCTAGACAAAAAAAGATAAAAAGAACTATTTAGTGTTCAAAAACAAATGTTGGAAAGAGAAAGATGGAGAGAAGCTGTCCACGTTCGACAGTGCAGCACTGTAAAGGTATAAGAGCCAAACATAAATTACACTA
>NW_027124148.1:52893-60753 GCF_001457755.1 Trypanosoma equiperdum | reverse complement strand
TTTTTTTTTTTGTCGGACCACAATGGTAGTGAAAACACGGATAACTTCCAAATCGTGGTTCGCATTTGCATTTTACAAAACGGGGCCTCACGGCACTGACGGAAGGCCCACACGTCCAGTCACCGGGTTTGGGGAAAAACAGGTGGAAAGGAAGAAAATATAAGCATGAATATAACATAATATAACATGAATGGTTATGCGTGTTTGCACATTATATTGTACAGTCTGGAACCATTCTCCTTTACTCCCCCCCCCCGTACGACCACTTGGAACAGTTGAAAGGGAGTTTTGGACCGGTTCGTACCCCTCCTTTTCACAGCTCCATAAATTCAGAGGTACCCACAGCGAACTTCGTGAGATCCTCTTTTTTTCTTTTTGTTTTACTTGTTTGTTTCATTGCGCTTTCAGTAACTGAAGAAGCACTTCATCAGACAATGAACACGTGAAAAGGAAAGGGAAACGAAGGAGGAATAAAAATAAAAAGTGGAAGAAAGTCAGAAGTACCAGCGCCTTGTGAAACTGTCAGTGAAAGACCCTCACTCAGTGTGTGGCACCACGATGTGGGAGAAATGAAAAGCAAATGGGAAAAACAAAATTAAACAAAACAAGAGCAACTTCTTCTCCTGTTCAAATTACGGAAACACACACTTTTCCTCTGCCGCCACACCCAATTCACATATCTTCCAGTACGTCTCACATAACATCAAATATGAAACGAAACTACGGATGGAAACTCACGACGAAAATAAAAAAATGAGTTGCGGAGTGTGTGTATGGGAGGGAGGGAAGTGCATCCCAAACCGAAACAGTTGGCTGCTCATTGCTTAAAGAGAAACATAATGACGGAAACAAACGTGTGAAAACTAAGGGGCTCCAACGTATTCTTTACCAAATAATTACGGAAGTGAGCACGGTGATCTTCAAACCACAGCAGATGAACTGCCGGGCTGCGGTTGTATAGCCCCTCCATGTCCTCCCACATAACTTTACCGCATGGCGTGCTGCGTTCCAAAGCCATGAAAAGCGCACGAAGTCGAACGGGGTGCGAAAGTAACAACGAAACATCGTCTACCTCAATCGTGGGGGGAATGTCATACATCGGTTGCGGGGTCGCGAACTTCGGTGCAACACGAGAGAGCACCGAATTACTTATGTACCCGCTGTGGCGGAAGGATAAATCGGCACCCGTCCCACAATCTCTTCCACTCGCGAAGGGCAATAAATACCTTTCCCCGGTGTGACCCTCTCCAACAGAGGGAAGAGGCACGGCAGCAGTGGCATCACTCTGTAATAGCTCCCGCTCACCTTCGCCATGCTCCTGCTGAAGTTGACCCTGTTGAGATTGCAAGGGGGGAAATATCGCTTGCACCGCACTTTCCAGTTCGTGCTCGCGCAGTAACAAGTCGAGCTCCCGCGCACGCAGTAGTTTGGCATTTGCCGCCAATTCTCGCTGTTGCTGCGCCAACTGGTGCTCCAGTTCCTTTGCTTTTTGTTGCCAGTCCCGAGCATTCAACTCACGATTTGCTGTCACGCTTCCTGGTCGGCCCTTCACGCCCTTCCTCTTCGAACCCAAAGGAGTCTCTCCAGTGTAATACGAAATGTGCGCCTGCATGTTTGCGTTCTTCACCGTCACAGTTGCCTCTAGTGTCGTCGGCCCTCGGGTTGGGGCACGGAGCCCCGGGAAAACCAGTTCACAGTGGGGCCTAACCGTAACCACACCCGCAATCTCACCGTGATCCATGTAGCCGCTGAGTCCCGTGCAACCTGGACTTTCAGATGAAACACCCTGGTCACCCACCTCCGCTGTGGCATGATGAGGGGCGAAACCAAAGATGGCAGCAATGCATTCCCCCGCCTCTACAAGGTTGGACGCCGCATGCACAGCATTTCTAACCAAATCGTGACCAAAACGGGCTCGGATGCTGTTGGGAGAGTTGCAGCACGCGTCGACGGGGTTCTCCGGTCCAACGAGGGCTAACAAACGTTCCACGGCGTTTTCGCCCACGAGCTCCACCGCCAAACACGTCCCACCAAAAGCAAGGTGTTGTGTATGCTTCTGAAGAAGTTCCTGATACGGCAAATTTTCTAGCATGCGATTCCTTAAAACGGCAGCAGACGAGTACCTTGTTTCAGCGTTGTCGCAACCTTGCTGCACGTCAATGCTTTCTGCAGGAGGGAACAGAGACTTCTTATCACAGCCGTTAACAGACCCCTCGCTTGTTTCTCCATCATCAGCAGTTTTCGTTAAACCAGCATTAACGGCGTCACCCCCTTCACAACGAAGCTTCGTCAGCTGCATAATCTCTGCTATTATTACCTGACTTCGCTCTGGTTGGCTGGAGCCCTGCTTACTATCACTCTCACCGTCATTACTATTGCCCGAGCTTCCCCTCTCAGCGTTGTCCATTGCTCGCAGAGGTGTGGACTCGAGTTGCTTGTCACTGCTTGACTGGTTTTGGGAGATATTACCGGCCTTACGGTCGGGAAAAACTTTGTCAACCCTGTGTTCTGCGTACCGGGAGCGCCGGACGCTCGGAAACATCTTCACGATCATTTCGGCCTGCTTTGGTGTTATGATGAAGCTTTTAGCTATCACCCGGAAACCCTCATCTGCCACTATCTGAAGAATATTACGATGGTATTGCTCAGCATCAGGTTTGCACAAAAGAAAGGTGTGCTCAGCCACCTGAGTTGCTTGTGCCTTTCTCGTTTTTTTGAACATTGTCCCTCTAACAAGATGCCCACGGTGGCTAAAACTTCCCTTTCCTCACACGCCCTCCACCGTATGGGCCTGTGTGTAGTTTAATTTACTGTCGCCTTCTTTATCTTGTGTATATATGTATACTGTCGATCTTCCCGCTGCCAAGTTTTTAGAGGATTCCCCTAGTGACTTGTTGCTTCGCTATTTTCTGTATGAACATCGCGCGCGCATGGCGGCAAGGATAAGCAAAATCATATAAATAAGGGGGAATTATCGAAAAGGGGGGAGCATGCCAGTGAAGCCGTTGTATATTCAAACCGTAAAGGAACAACAGTCGACACACACCATCGAACAACAAACTGCCGTAAACGACCGAAGAAGCAAGCAATTAAAAGTGACCATGTGGCTCCCACGTAGCGCCCAAAGCTCCACTCACTTCTGCATCTAAACGACGCCGGTTGCGGACCGCTCTGCAAGAAACTCCACCTCACGAGGAAACAGGAATAAAAATATGCAGTCCAAAGCAACGTGTTGTGAGAGAGTGACAGAAAGTTCAATAAAAACTACTCCGCACGAAAGGGGTGGGGAAGGTGAGGGAACCAATAATACGAACGAGATGGAAATGAAAAGAATAGTTTGGCTGCTGTGTATTCGTTTTTTTTTTGTTTCAGCCTCCTTTTCTCTTTATTTTGTACTTTCAGGCCTTCCCCTACCTTTTCCTTCTTCACTTAACCGATACAACACCACAGCAAACCCCTCGTTGCAAGTGGCGCGCTCCGCACCGTGATGTATATAGCAAACTGGAAAAACCACCGGATGATGTTGTCCTTTAAAAACTCGCACTAATGTGTAGCGCTCAAATTCATTCCCAACGCGTACACTCGACATATATACACCTGTGTGCGCACATGTGGTAGGAAAGAAGCAAATATTAAATGGAAGCAAATAAATGTGCATACATATATGTATATATAAATATTTGCATTATTTATATGCAACTTCGCACTACGAAGAAACTGGTAGTACTAGATGTGCCACACGCACTGTTTTCATTCCTTTCCACTTTTCAACATATGGTTCCACACCATACTGCACTCAATTCCCTTCACATTATCATTCCCCCTTCCCCTCCTCCTCATCCTCTTCCTCTTCCCATCATTCCCGATTTTATATGATCTCTTTTTTTTTTTGCTATCGCTTTTTCTACCAGTCCCCCCCCTCCTCTCGCGTGTTTTGGCTGTCGAAATGAGAAATAATTCATAACCCCGCCTCCTTCCCACATCCTCTCCTCTCTTCTCCCCTCTTCAACGCACTGCTATGACGCATCTTACACTTTTCCAGCGAGCGGAACTCCATACGCCCCACATCTGTGAACCCCTTCCACAATTTGTTTACAAGCGTACCATGCAACGCACTGCTGCGTAAAAAGGTAGTTAAGTGCCATGAAAAAGCACACAATCACTTCTACCGCAACTTCAACGGATTGAAGTGTGCAATCGGGAGGTTCGTTTTCTTCACTCTGTCGGCAAACATAAAGGGTGACATGCCCCATTCCAAGCGTAATTGCAGTGAGAGCAAATGCAATGAGAGAAATAAGCTGCTGTATAAAGAATATTTTAGTGCTTGGTTTTTTACAGTGCAGCAAAATGGACAAGGCAGCAGAAGCCACAACAAATAATAGGGCCACAATACACATGAAACCATGCACAAATCCCCATTCAGTTTTCACCATGGAAGTTATCCAAGCAACGACAAGTACTACAATTGCCGGAAAGCTCAAAACGGTGCACGTGAGGTTGGTCCACATGACCGCCGCGGACTTCCGCTTTATTTTCGTCATCTGCTTAGTGAGGTCTATCATATCGCCTTTGTAACGAAGCTGGAAATAAGTGCTTCTACAAAAGAAAAACGGGATGCGGTGCCTGGCTAATTTCCTACAACCAAACAACAGATCATCGAAGAGGAACATAAAGACATAAAGTAATTTAAAAAATGTATGGCACTGATGCGGATAATTATGAACACAAATAAAAGGGGAAAAAAGGAGCGCTGCGATGCGTTTCAAAGGAACCCGTCTCGGAATCTGCAACACAACCATCAGACGCATTTAACGCCAATAAGAGAAGAAAACACCTCAACGCGAATAAGTCCAACAGAAACAAGTTCCCCCTCCCCGCAAAAAAAAAAAAATGATAATAATAATAGCGGCACCACGTCAGTCTGTATCTGAAGGCGCAAATATAATCCCATCCCACTTCGGAAATTAGAAATAAAGACGTTATACCAATATACATAGATATAAACATTTACAAATCTAAGATGAGATTGGATGAAAAAATATATTGACGCAACAGTTCACAAAAACTGAAGAAAACAAATAATGGTTACGTCAACAAATAATAATAATCTGTCATCAAAAGAAAAAAGAAACGAAGCCGCACAGTTGGGAACCACACACCAACAAAGTACAGTAGATGTTGATAGAATAGATAACATAAACTACTGGAATATATAGCGAGGCGTCGGTAATTTATGGAAGGGGGGGAAACAATAACAACAATACTCAAATGGATGCAAAGATTTTTTTCAAAAAAATAAAAAAGATATATAACTCCGACAACGTTTACAACTATGGAGTATGCGCAAGAATCCTCCGAACGCCTTCCCGTTTATGCAATTCAAACGCACGGCGCAACTCCGTGTATTGTTCCTCGCTAATATCTCCCTTACCAAATCTTTGCGGCACAACTTGCATAAATTTTCCAATAAACAACTCGGGTGGAGGGGCCTTTTCGCTTCCGCCTCCCGCCAACCCAACATCAGACGCAGTCGGGTGGCTCCGGCGAAGCGCCTCCATCAAATGGCGCTGCTGTTCGAAAGGCACCCGAGGGAATGTCATCAACACATCGCAACGCAACACATGCGGTACGGTACTCAACGCGGGCACTAAATGAAGCGACAATCCCTCCAACACATCATCGATGGCTTCACATGTGGACGAACACCCCAAGAAATCGAGCACTGGGGTAAGTATAAAAAGCGGATGCCGCCGCTGCCAAATGCAAATGTTGTACAGGCGGCGGTAGTAAGCAATGGTGGGAGCCGCTTCAGCAGCTGTTTTTACAGTCCTTGCGGCTTCGCTGATCCACTCGCATAAAATGCCGCGAGTGGCGTGCAGGATGGAGGAACAACGTGTAAGAACAGGAAGAGGCCACTCCACTAAACGTTGCAAAAAAGCCTCCGTACTGGTGTCAGAACGGTGGGGTTGCGGTTCAAGTTGCTGACGTCGCTTTTCCTCTGCAACGACCAGCAGTTGTTGAAGAGCCGCGCAGCCGCCAGCTCGACTATTGAGTGCAATGGAACGCAGTGCCCAAATTGTTGTGGAAGGAGCACGGTAAAGTGAAGTTCGGTCCTGCCAGTGTAACCCCCCAAGCATTTTGTCATTCATCATCTTGGGCGGGAGGAATCTGAAGCAGTTCCGGCGCTTCACACCGCGGAGGCTGAGTTACGGTGCTGTCTGCTGTCTGAGATGCCGGCAAGTGTTCCTCCTTTGCTTCTTGTACAGCCTGCGTCTGCAAATATATATATATATATATTAATTTATTTAAGTCTTAGGTTACTCTTTGTTTTATATCTGCCGCTTATTCTTTCCCCGTTCGCTAACCGCCCAGTGCGGTGATTCCAGCAGCGACACTCTCAAATTACCTTCAGATAGATAGTAAGTTCTATCTAACACAAGAAAATAATAATAATAATAACAATGATAATGATAACAATAATAATAAAAATAATGATCGCAAGCAATGATAATGTTTGTAAAAAAAAAAAAATGAACACCAGCACAACACCAATACTTGTCCATTGCTAACGCCAGCTTTTCCTTCCCTCTCACAACAAAGCAAAAAAAAAAAAAAAGAATACAAGGAAACAAATTCAAAGCGCCAAGCGCTCTTTCCATATTCCCTCCCTATCCATCCCTCCTCCTTCCTTTATCACTGACTATAGTCATTTGTGTGCACCCAAACTCAGTAACGTTCAGTAAAAGAGGAAGAGGGAATGAAAGTCATAAATGTTCCGCAAGCCTCAGGAGCAAAAACAAATAAATAAATAAAAAAGAGAGAGAGAGAGAAAGGAAGCCGCAACCGGCGATTCCTCGAGTTCCGCACATGTTAACACAACTCAAGCTCAAAAGCTGGCGCCGCCACGCCGAAACGATAGCGGCACGGCACATACGGCGGCGTTGGACAGTCGTCATCATCGACATCTCCATCACTATCAGGTGGTAACGCGCGGAGGATAAAATCATCATCATCATCATCGTTATCAATTAGTGCTTCCGCATCCCTCACCACAACACGCCAATCATCTCCTCCCGCAGAAGCGAGTTTAGATGTGAGTGATCCGTCATTATCCTCGTCGTCAGACTCAAATGGGTTCCGCAGCCGTAAAGGGTAACTGAGTACTCCCAACGTATCATCATCATTATTATCATTTGCCTTTGTATACATTCTATGGTTTGATTCTTTGTCGTGGTTAATTAACTTAATGTTTCCCTTCCGCATTTGCGTTTCTAATCCAAGCCCCTCCATCTACACCCACACGTAAACTATAAAATGGTAATAATAATAATAACAACAATAACCCTGTGGGTCAACTGTATGCTCTCGAAAGTAAGAAAAAAAGGAAGTTAGCGGCAACGATTCAAGGAAAAAGAGGATGAGTAAAGGAACGTGAACAAGAAAAAAAAATTGGTTGAAAATAGAAAAGGAAGATTTCAAAGAAAAAAGAAAGAAAGAGAGGAAATAGGAAGAGCACGGGACAAAAATTTAAAAACTATCCGACAGCAACATACGCATGCCAAAGATACGTATACACACGTAGTCACGGGTAACCAAATCTCATCACACGCGTAGTTCAATATCTAACATTACGACAGAGGCGCATAAGAGTGAAGAAGAGCTCAGGTATCAAAATTGTTTCGTGAAGTGATAGTACTAACCGCAGTGGGCCGATATTCGCAATGCTTTGGGCCTTTCCAAAGCGGATGTATTAAGTCAAGTTTAGGTTAGTGAAGGAGAGGAAATATACATATGTCCATAAATACACCAATACGTGCGGGTTTAGAGTAAAGAGGAAGATAACAAAGTCATTAACAACAT
>NW_027124148.1:49812-52873 GCF_001457755.1 Trypanosoma equiperdum | reverse complement strand
TATTTATTTATTTAATATATACTTCCTCTCTTTACTGATCCCTCTCTTTTCCTCTTTTTCACTCTATATCCACTCCTTCATTCCCACTTCAGCACTTGCAGCAGGGACTACAGGAAGCACAAACGGTGTAATCATTGCTCTGTTGACACATTTGCTAGTTTTACAGTCTTCCTTCCCTTTTTTTCTTTCTTCCTCTCATTCTCGCATTAGCCCTCTAAACAAAGGTAAAACGTGTCAAGGCAAAAGGAAAAAAAGGGGGAGGGTAACATTCTCTCTTTCACTCTTTCGAACCCGAGCGCATTCACACACATATGCACCAACTCCTCTCCTTTTTCTTCCCCTCCTTTCCTATTTTTTTTTTCTCTCTTTCTCTCTCTTTCTCTCTCTCTCTATATATATATATTCCCCTGCTCTTTGTTTTTGTTTTTTGTTTGTTTTACGTGTGGAATTTTTATGTATTTCTCCTCGTATCGCCTTCCCTTCGCCATGAGGCTCTCAGACATGAGAAATGAGAGAAGTTTCCTTCGCACTCAATTTGTTCTCTTTTTTTTTTCTTTTAAGGCTTTTGAAAACTCCCGCACCTCATCTCATCTCATCTCATCTCTCCCCTCCTCCCCCGCCTTCACTTCTCACGCTTTACTCCACTCATTCACTCGCCATATATGTTCCGTCACTCATTTCCTTCCCCCTTTTCCCATGGGATCAACAACACCAAAAAAAAAAACAACTGATGATAAAGTAAAAACAAAAACAAAAACAAGGCAACAACAACGACAAAAGAAATAATAGGGAAGAAACAACACAAGAGTAGGCGGACACTCACAGAAAAATAACCAAACAAAACTTATCTGTTTATGCGTTAGTTTTTATTGTTATGAAGGATTACAAGTAAACCAAAAGAAAAAGTTAAAAAAAAGGAGGGGGGTAAAGAAGGGAAAATATGGAACGGCCATCTATCAAAAAAGTGAAATGAAAACAATAAAAGACGAACAGAGGACGAAGGGAAAGAACGAAATAAAAAAAAATTTAAAGGACAAGAAAAGGCTTCAAACATAAAGCAGGGGAACCACTTTTCCTTACTCTTTTCTTTCAAACCTTCCTTCACCACCACAAAAACACACAAACAAGAGAAGACATATAAGAGGGAAGAAGAATAGAAATCCACGGGAACGCTTCATTTTTTTTTTTTCATTCCTTTCTTCCTTTCTTCCATTCTTTGCGCACGAATACTGCACAGCACAGCTCGCATCATGGAACCAATGAAGGAAGGAAAGAGGAATGAAAGGAAAAGAAAAGAAAAGAAGAAGAAACACACAACATGGGACAATAAATAAAATAAAAGCAGAGAAGAAAAAAAAGAAGAGAAGAACCCCATTATGTGGTGAGTTATTCCAGTAACTTCTTTTACTTCTTTTTCCATCCACTCTCTTTCGTTACTGCATGTTGCAACACTCACACCATTACTACCAAATACCTCCATAATCGCCCAAACCTTCCATTTTTTTTTACCCCTCCGTTCACAATTCCGTTCATTTTGACTTTGCTTTCATTTGGTATTAATATATATATATATAAATATAAACCACCTGAATGTCCTTTCATTGGATCACTCAGTTTGGCAGTTTTGCTTCCACCTTATTTTTGCCTTTTTTTTTCCCCTTCCCCCCTCCCTTTCCCTCTTTTATCTCAAGTCCCTTTCGATTTTTTTCTTTTTTTCTTTCTTTTTTTTTTTTTGCTGTTCTTTTTAATACTTCCCTCCTCCCTCCCTCCCCTCTCCCTCCAAAAAAACATTCTTGTGGAAGACCGCACGCATACATCACTCAACGTTCCTAAATTTTACCCCCTTTTCTACTTGTTTTCTTTTCTTTTTTTTTCTTCTTCTTCTTCTTCGTACCCCCGTCCCTCTTATATAACAAAACAAACGAAAAATGAAATTAAGAGGTTTTAAAAAAGAAAAACTAAACTTCATTTGCGCCATTTATTCCCTTTTCATCCCTCAAATCTTGTTTTTTTTTAAAACCCGGTGGTCTGTTCACAGGCAGATACGAACACACGCACGTCTCCACCCCTTCCCAAACAAACAAACGCCTTATTCCTCTCGAGATAACTCTCTCTCTCTCTTTTTTTCTTTTTTTTTCTTGCTCCATTTTTTATTTTATTATTATTATTATTTTTTTTTTTTGTACTTCATGTGGTTTCTTCCACGTGACATCTTTACCATACGAAATGCCTTATTTTTTCTCTCCTTTTCCCAAATACGCCAACAAACACACATATTCATTTTGTCTTTCTCATATTTCATTCAACAGCCTCCTTTTGTCGTTCTCTTCTTCTTCCTTTTTTTTTGTTTTTTTTTCCCTAACGACACACAACAGAGAGAGAGAGAGAGGAAGAAAAAAAAAATCGAAAAGAAAAAAGAAAGGAAAAGTGGTGATGAAAAGGAAAAACAAAACAAAACAAAGAAAGAAAGAAAGACGAAAAAGGAATCACACCACCGCGCGCGAAACAGTAACAATAATAATAATAAAGCAAAGCAAAGCAAAAAAAAGAAAAAAGAAAAAAGAAAAAAAAGAAAAACAAATTGCACGAAAAGAGATAAATAAGCCAGAAAGTGGGCAGATGATAAGAGCGGGGAATGGAGAGAAGGAGGCACACCATCAGTGCGAAAGATCACGGGAAACAAACTTGCTAAAAGTAAAAAAAAAAAAGAAACAAACAAAAAAAAAATTAAATCATGGGATGAAAGGGGGGGGGCGAAGCAAAAAAAGAAAAAGAAAAAGAAAAGTTTGTTTTCCTTTTATTTTCTTTCTGATGCTCAGTTCCTTTCCCTTTGTTTTGTTTTTAGCTTGCTTTTTCTTTTTTTTTTTTGCATCAACGTCTCTCGTCACCGTTCGTTTTCCTTCACATATTTCACCACTTCCGTCACTTACTCACACAAACACACTCCCCTCTTGAAGGAAGTGAAGTAAATGAAGAAAAAAGAAAAGAAAAGAAAGAAAGAAACCAAGTGAAGAGAAAGGTAAAAACTTGACCAACGGAGGGGAGAAGAAAAAGAAAGAAA
>NW_027124148.1:49182-49790 GCF_001457755.1 Trypanosoma equiperdum | reverse complement strand
TATATATATATATATATTCTTTCTTTTCATTTATTAATTTAAATATAAGAACAACAGTAAATTTTTTAAAAAATCATCTCCGTCGCCGCCGACATTCTTCTTCGCTTCCCACCAGAAACATAGAAAAAGTTATTTCAACAAAACCACTAGCCGAAGCGCATTGTCACAAAAAGGCCGAGGAAAGGAAGAAAAAAAATAAAATAAAATAAAAGAAATGAGGTACTTTGCACGCCCTAAAAAAGAGTCGCTAATAACCTGCAGATCCCACAAGCGAGAATAAACCAAACAGACAGAGAGCAGGAACGGGCACGCCCACCTTTGCCTGTCATTTTGACTCCTCTCGTTCCCGTCACTCAATACAAAACCAAAACAAAACAACAACGCCATAATCATAATTATAACAAACCTCTTCCAATGAAGTTTCCCACCAACTCGTTCACGCACCTCGAAACGCGTTCCCGCTGGCGCTTCGAAGGAAATAACTTTCATGTGACCTCATTTTCTCTCTTCCCCTTCCTTCCTTCCTTCCTTCCTAATCCTAATCCTAACCCTAACCCCATTTCATTTCATTTCATTGATTCTGCCGCTTCTCCTCTTTTCTCCTCTCC
>NW_027124148.1:40587-49159 GCF_001457755.1 Trypanosoma equiperdum | reverse complement strand
TTTTTTTTTCTTTCTCACTATTTTATTTATTAAAATTCCCATGTATCATTTACACACACAGCTTTATTACCTCCCCCCTTTTTATCTTTTTTTTTTGTTGTTTCCGTTGCATTACCAACTCCAATTATAATCGCTTCTATATTTACCCTTTTTGACACGTTACCTCTTCCATACACACATGCATATACACATATATAAATATATATGTGTTTACCCGCGTCTCTCTCTCTCTCTCGTTGTGTGTGCACGTGTCCCATTTCCTCTTTCTTAACTTCCCTTTGTCTTTTTACCTGCTCCCCTTTCTCTTTCTTTTTTTTTCTATCTTCTCTGTCTCTTCTTGCCGCCCCTCCATTACCTATGATAACATTTATTCACGATCTTAAAGTTAGCAGAGAAAACGAAGGCCCCTCCCCCTCCCTAAAAAAAAAAAAGAGAGAGAGAAGAATGGAAAAGGAATGCGGTTAAAAAAGTAAAACATCCATGGCTGCAACCACTGACCGCTACGTGCATACACATCTACACACGGAAATACGTACGGAAAACGGCATCATCACCACACATGAGGCTGGAGCATAGCGCGAGGATTTACATTATATTATTATATATATATATTTTTTTCTCCTTCGTTCAATTTCTCCCAACTCTCGTGGCCCTCCCGTTTGCGCCATCAAATAACATTTTATACTCATCCTTCCATCTCAACGTACCTTCTCTTCTATTCTTCGCGGTATTTACACCCACGTCTATTTCCCAACTCGTTTCTTCGGCCCGCCAGTTGCGTTGGTTGTAGCACCGGAGTCACCATCCATATCACCTTTTGTAAAGGCTGCCATGCCGCGACCACGCTGCAGCTTCGCGGGAGGTTTCACCTCATTTGGTGCGCTATCAACTGTGGGCACTGGTGGAGGTGAAGATGCGGTATTGGCACTGACGGGTTGTTGTGGCTCTACACGAGAGGCCCCTCCGCCTTTCCCCTGCCGCATTCCAGGTCGCGAAACAACGCCCTGTTGCCCCTTGTGTGGAGCATATTCTTGAATAGGCGGGTTGTGGTGTTGTGACGAGTAGTTACCCATGCCGTGGAAGGCCTGGTGGTGATGCATCTCATGATGGAACCCCTGTCCTTGCATATGGTGCATAGGCATCGATTGGTTATGAGGAACGCGGCCAAGGGGGCCCTGGTATCCTCTGTGCGCATTGGGTATGTTGGGTTGGGAGTTCACGTACATGTGCATGTTCATGCTATGGCTAGGTGGCATGGCAGCAGCCTCATAGTTTTGCTGCGAGTAGGACGAGTCATCCTGGTCATAGAAAAGGTTGCACATACCCGGCCAATGTGGCTCACAGTCGTAGCACATATCGTTGTTCGAAATGGCATCAGCTAAGCTTGCTAGGAAGTCCACAACAGGGACGGCAGCTCCGGGTTTCATTGGTGTATAGGGAGCCGCCGCGGGGTTGAACCCAGCTGCCGTCTGGTTAGCGTCATACTGCATATGATGCGGATCTTCGTTCATCCGCTTGTGTCGCATCGAGCCATCATCTGCCATACTTGTGGCAGCTGGTGGTGGTGGAGGAGCGGCGGCAGCAGGCGCAGCGGCAGGAGGAGCCGCAGCGGGAGCGGGAGCAGCGGCAGGAGCCGTGGTGGGAGCCGTAGCGGGAGCGGCGGCGGCGGGGACGGGTGGGGGTTCATTGACAAGTTTCCTCCCGCCAGTGCTCGGTGGCACGTACGGAGGCTTTTTTTCCTGTGGTCGGTGGACATCCGAGTAGAGCTGCCCCTCATCGAGACCTTCATCGTCGTGAAGGCACTCTTCCCGTTCCATCCTGTGAGCGATACCTCGTGTGGATGAACTTTCGATTTCGCGTGCGAGACGATCTGCCTGTGCCCGCTGTTCCTCTGTTATTTTACTGTGGTCCAAACGGGTTGTGTAGAACTCTTCCTTGTATGTTGTCTTTACGCCAAAGGACTTCTCATTTGCCTCGAACTGATTCCAAGTACCAGTCTGATGAGGTTCACTCTCCAACAGCTCACTAACACCGTCATCAGCCCAATCAAACTTGGTGGCACTGAAGTCAGCGCGGCCGGTGTCGGGACGACCAGGCGTCTCGGTGCGAATCTTTGCATTCTGGACCTCAATCATCACTATGCTCTGATAAGGAATGAACAGGTCATCGGTGAAGTTAACACACGATGGAGAAAGCGGCGACCGTTTGGCGGATGCGAGGTTTCGGGTGCAACAAATCATAATGCCTGCATCCGTTTCCGCGTCGACATCTGTGCAGGCCACAAATAGACCCTCAACGCACATGTCATCCACCAGTCGTACCTGCACCACCTGGCCGACTAGGTTCAGGTAGAGGTATTCCAGGCGCTCCATGTTGCTGCTATGAGACCCCTCCATTTACTTAACTTTTGATGTTGCCGTCTTTTCTCCGCTCCTCAATTTCCGTTGGTCGTTTACGAAACAAGATACAAACCTCTGTTAGGCGCCTCTCGTACTCTCCTGTAAGGAATTATAGAATTTATGATATTCTATTTTCTTCAGCTCCTCCGCGCGGGCGCAAACGAAAAAATATGTCCTCCACCTTCCTGTTCCTCTCCTCTTCGCTTAACGGCACGCTTTTCTTCCTCAGGCTTCCCTAGCTCTCACCTCTCGCGGTTGAATTTTTTTTTCTCCTCCTCTTCTTATGACAGTTTAGTTACGAGGGGGAAACAGTGAGAAAAAGAAAATATAAAATAATAGGGAAAAACGAGTTCACTAACCTTCTTTACCCCCTTTTTGGTGCGGTTTCACCTCAGCTAGAAGCCTGTCGGAAGCAAGCACACAAAACAAGAAAAAGGAATTTAAAAAAGAACAAAAAACCTACAGCTTACTATTGCGTTCTATGATCCTTTTTGTAACGGTTTGGGTGGGTGAGCAACAAGAGAGAGAGAGGAAAAAGGGAGGTAGATAAAAGGGCAGCAACAAAAACAAAAAGAGGACAACAAAGCGGTGTCCCTCCCCTCGCACACACACACACACACACACAACAACAACAGGGGCCATAAGCACTAGGGAAGTCATATATTATGTATAAATATATATGTTTGCGATTATGCAAGAGTATATATTTAATTCCCACGCAACAATTCCACAAAACACAATGCCGCTCCACTACCTACAGGTACTTATCTAACGTCATCGCCTGTTTGTCCACGCGCTGCAACGGCGGATACAACATGGTACCCGCTGCGGGGAAAAGCACCCCTTGCAATTCTTCTCTGTCATAAACCTTGTTGCGAATGTTACTAAAGTCGTTACGTGCAGGATCCGTCATTTGTGGAATATCCGTATAAAGTTCCGGTATTACCCGCTGTTGCTCGCGTGGCACAAGGCGAAAGGGGATCTCAATCACTTCCCAATCTCGTTGCTTCCAGCGCTTGCGGAGCGTTTGCTGGGCGCACCACACATCCACATTGAACTGCACGGTGCGTGGGTCCTTTTTGAAGCGTCGGCCCTGTTTTTTTATATTAACTGGGCCAATTTCACGCAGGTAGGCGGTTCGTCCACCGAATCGGTTGGCATCATGCAACGGGGTGGTGTTGAAGGTGTGACGTTGACGGAACTGGAATGGTGGATGGTCAAATTCTCCCGTTGACACCACCGCAACACTACACTGCAAAGCAGAGGAAGGATGGCTCAGAAAGAGACCATCCCTAACACGCCGCATCGTTACCCGTCAGTGCTATGTTGGCTCGATGTTTTTGGTTTTGCCTACGTTTTGCCACTCCCACCCGCCCGCTCACTCAACACCCGGTAGAGTCAGAGAGCTGGTTTGCTGTATGCGACGTTTCTGCAAGGAGAACAAAATGGAAAGAAGAGAAGGTGGGTTGCACTATGAACAATATAAGAAGGCGCCGTAACATCCACACAACACAACACACAAGGAAAGTAACGTTACGGGCATATTGGATACTATAGTTGCACGTTAGACGAATTTCTTTGAGTATATATATGTATATATATTACACAACACCGTGTATTTATCTCCCAAAACGTTAAAAATTGTACACACTCCACTCTGCCTGCATCAGCATATGAGAATCCCGTACTGAAAACTTGTCACTACTCCCATTCTTTTTGATGACTTCATGTGAAGCTAACCCCCAGAAATATCTCCATTCTACTTCACGATACCCTTTAATCCCACGCGCACTGTTCGTATAAAGATGTGAGCCTTTCTTTTCTCTCTTAACGCTTCACCATATTTTGACATTCTTTTTTCCTGCTGTGGTGACAGAAGATCGTTATATCATCACAATGACTATCCCAAAAATGCACTCCGAGTCTTCGTAGCAAGTAACGCTTAACCGCTAAAGAGGAAAGAACTAGACTTCAAGAACACAAATATATGTATACGTACACATATATGCATATCTATTTATTTATCACGACGAAATGAGATACTTATTCCAAGAACAAAATAAAACATGCCATTCACACTTCGCCTTGTCGCCTCCCCTTTCCTCCCCAAGTAACTCTCGTCATTTGCACTCTGCCACATTTTGGTTGCCCTCATGCACACACTCAGCAATTTCACCAAGGGTACACCCCTTCCTTTCGTAAAATAGCGAGTAGTGTACAATAATTAAACAAACAGTGTTTACGACCATAATCGCCACGGTGTTGTGACTTCAGTGCCGGAGCATCAACTAGGCAGCGAGCAGGGGTGGGAACGGGAAAACCATATCATATTCCCCACTTGTGGATATCACGCGACGTGTGCAACCGACACTGATTGCAAATATGTTTCTACCAGCCGGTGACACTTTCCAACGCCTGAATAAGTGCGGGGATTGCTTGGAGACTGTAGCAATTCCCATTACATGCTGCCACGGCCTTCGCATTTCTCTTTTCATCAAGTTTATTCAACATATCACCAAGCAACGAGCACAAGGACTTCGCCCCTATTGCTTTGTTACCCACGAGCATCCGGGCAACCGCGACTGCACCCCGAAGGGATATTGACAATGAATTGCGGTACACCCATTCGTGTGCACACCCGACCTTCCACGGGGTTAACGAATTCAGAAGCGCTTCATTTGTAGGGTCGTACGCAGCCTGTACACCTTTAAGGGCAACGGTGAGGTAAACTGCCCAGCTCCGCGCGAAACCAAGCGACCTGTGTTCCCTCACACCTTTCGTATCAGACAAACCCACTGCCACAAGAGCCATCTGCAGCTGGAACTCCAGTGGGTGGACGGTTCCGCTCAATTCCTTCGGCACACCGGCTCCCATTGAAACAGCGGAATCACCCCATTGATGGTGCAGCTCCTCCGACCAGCGCTGCAGCGCCCCGTGTGGTGCCGTGCAGCTGAACAACCGCAAGACTTCCCACTGGAGCAGTGCACCGCATCCCGTCAACTCCGAAGCCCGCCGAAGCATCGAACAGATATTCCGCCCTTTGGGTCCATCACCCTGATGGCCGCTGGAGATAATGTGCGAAATCTGCCGACACGCATACATACGAAGAGCAAACGCGAGTTTCTCTCTGGCCTCGCAGTGTGTGAAGTGGTCAACTGCCTGTCGGTAGAAGGAGTCCTCTTCGGGTGAGAGTGGTCGGGTGTCACCCATGGCTAGAGGCTGCTGTAGTGTGTTGGTCACAGTCGGTGATGTAAGACGCAACTTTAAGTTAGCCATGCGAAGGAACGTCTCACCCAGGGAGTACCGTACATCCTTGAGCGTTACGGCTGTGGAAGAAGTACAGCGCTCACCGAGGGACGAATCCACTACTGCATCTTCCGCTACCTTGAACAGCGACTGCGCGCGGTGCAGCGAATCCAGTGCCTTGGTATAACGATCGGTGAGTAGGTAATGGTGCCCGACATGATAATAAACCTGTGAAGTTTTCGCCAGAAGTCGTTTTGATTGCACACCCACCTTCGTGATAAACCTCAAGGCCGTGTACGAAAGTGAAACTATGTCATAAGTGATAGAGGACAGCCACGTCAACACAGACTCACCAACAGCGGAGGTGCCGATAGCACCACGTATATCGGCAACCTCACTGCGTAGTTCCTCACGTGTCTTGATGCGACGGCTGAGTTCAACGAGAACGTTTGCTGTGAAAGGCGTTGGGTCGCTCATAGCCAAAAGAACAACATCTGCGTAGAGCTCCCACAGAGTCTTCACGAGCGGTGTAATATCAATAATGTCTGTTTTCGTGTCAATTAGCGCGTGCTCCTTCACCACATCGCACGCAGGTACGCAATGCACGAGTTCCATTCCACTTGCCACTGCCACTTTCATATTCTCCAACCGTAACAAACCCTCTACAACCACCTGCAGAAGGTCCTTCGCAACGAGGCTGTGAATATGCACGTCGCTGCTTTTGCCGCACCCCGCCTTCAACCGCAAGTATGTGGCTCGCTCTACGCAAAACTGTTCAATAGCACATACCACACACACACAAAGCGCCGCGCTACACGGCAGAAGACATTGCAGAAGGGAACGACGCGTGGGAAGAGGCAGAGACTCATCGACCACAGACTCTTGCAAACGAATTCCAAAGCGACCACACGTGATAAAAACCTCACGGCATATTTCGGGTAGTTGTATGATGCCGCCTTCTCCCTCGAGAGCGGCCTTCTTATTGCGGATGACAAGACCCACAAGATCTGGAAGCACCTTTAGGATGTCGCAGATGTGGGGACAAGCTTCCTCCACCCTCCTCCGTTGCATAAAGTACACGGCAAAACTCCGGAGAAGAAGGGACAATGCGTCTGGGGCCTTATCCACGGAATCCTTGAGATGCATTCCCATACGGAAACACATTGTGGCCAACCCCCAATTCAACCGCTCATTCTCCTCGCGTTGTCGACTTTCCTCCTCCGCTTGCTTTTTGGTGGCGGCGCTGCCGCTATCTCTGACCTCGTCATCCGAGACGGTGCCGTCCTCCGGCAAGAAACGCTCCAAGTGGTCGTCCGTGAAACATTCGTAAACCTCCAGCGCCCCGGTTTCGTAGTTTTGAATCACGGCGTATGTCGCACCGTCCTTCTTGCACTGAGTCATCAACCACTGCAAGACGGTTGTTGTAAAGTTCATAGCTGTAGCGGCCATCCGGCGCTCAACCAGTCCGAGCATCTCCTGTGCTTTCCTAACCTCATATCCTTGAACGATGCCATCATGGTGAACGTATACACCAACATGTGGAACGTTGGCGAGGGTTGCCTCAAACCAAGTGTTAAGTGCCTCGTGCTGCGACTCTTCCGGGGTCGTTGGAATGGATGTGTCCCTCAGGCTCAGCACATGCTCCGTGTTATCTCTTCCGTCAATCACAACAGGTGTGTCAACACCGACTAACGCATCCATTGCACCGATTTCCCAATGCAATATATGTGAGTACCGACTCAGCTCGTGAACACGCTTGGTGAGGTTGGCGGAACCGATTCGGTGCATTGGCAGCGCCACAACACCCTGGCCACTGGGGTTTGAAGCGCTAACGCCTTCCATATGTTGTTTGGTGATGGCCCCGCCCAAAATACGGTAGAGCGCCTTCCCGAGTAGTGACTTCATACGCATATCCCGCACCCCTGACCGCATCACTTCTTCGCCGTGTGAATCAACCAACAAAGTTGGACCAACACGCCGCACCTGCAGCACAAGCGTCCGATCATCAGAATACGACGCTCTGAAAACACTACGCAGTGCCTCACCAGTAGAGAGTACGAGAACTCTATCCTCTCCACCTCGCCATTCTCTCACAGCGCACGAAAGTAACGAGCGCTTCGCCGCGCCCTCATCACGTCCAAACCCCGGTACGTACTGATGCACGTTATACATTGGGTCTGGGACAAGATAGTTCCACGGTGGCTGGTCAAGATCAGTCCCACTGGCCAGCGGCAACGGCATGGGAAGAGGTGGAACACCCTCAACGCGTCTAACAAAACTTCCGCGGAGTGCCCCGCTTTGCGCACTGGCTTTTAACGGCATCGATCCTCTAAACGGACGTTCCCGATCGCCTTCTGAGATCACAACGAGGGATTGCTCCTCTTCCGCATATAACCCCGATGACGATGGATTCGGAACCGGCGTGACTTCCTGGAGTTGGTGCTGAGATGGAGAATTTCCCACATCGGAAGAGTCCTTGCATGTGCGAAGCAGTTCGGAGGGCAATGTCCGGAAGAAAAAGTCAAACTCCCACTTGCCCATTAAAACATGTTTACCTGCCTCTCGGTCACCGCCACCCCCTGGCCGCCGGGGTTTATCAACAACGCTGACGGAAGAGATAACGTTACTGGCACTTTCACCACAGGTGCGATCACCAACCTTTCCGACGACATCAAGGAGTTTCTGATCTCGCTCCTCCGCTAAACGTTTGCTTTCCTCCTTCTTCTGTTTGTCGTTATATCGCTTCACAGCCCGGCGATGTAACGCGCGCCTCGAGGGACGGAGAACTGTAGCAGTGACACCAACGGAAGGGCCGTCGTCCCCGTGATCATCCGTAGCAGTATTATGGATATTAATGTTTGCTCGCCCAGCGACAGGCTTTGTTCCCTCTCTCGACATGCTTAGGCCTGTCAAGGTCATAGTTGACC